>NW_011383380.1:0-651 GCF_000754665.1 Bison bison bison
CAGGAGGCGAAGGCAGAGGGCTGCGGCTGGTGTCCTGAGGTCAGAGGGCAGAGGAGGTCCAGGCAGTACCAGGGGTCAAGGTGAGGAGGGTACCCTGAGTGTGCACCAGGGGCTCCCCACCCCAGAACAGAAGGGACCGCACAAGGGCCTAATCCCCCACCTTGTCAGCCTTGGAAATCTTGGACTGTGCTGACTGCACCCTGCGGAGCCACCTCACTTCCTCCTTCCGGTAGCCAGGGGACTGGCTGCCCTGGAGGCTTGCCCCTGTGAGGTCTGAGAGCACCCACCCCTCAAGAGGAGACCTGTAGGTTGCCTGTGTCAGTCCGCCCAGGGTGTGGTGCTCAGCTGAGGCCATTCACAGCCCCTCTCTCCCCCAGCCTGGCCTGTGGTCCCCATCTGTCACCCTGGCTGACTCCTGTCTGTGGTTTGATCCCAGGCATCGCGCTCGTGGTCGAGATGAGTGAACTGAGCAAGCCCGAGGAAGATTTTCAGGACCCTGGCGAGGCCCAGGGCCTGGTGAATGTGCAGCTCTTGGGGGCTGAGGCAGGGGTGGCTGCATCCGCCTCGGCCTCCTCCCCCACAGTGTCCTCCTTAGGCACTGGGGAGTCCTTGCCCCAGGAAGCGCTGAATGAGATGATAGCTAGCCTAATG
>NW_011383381.1:0-583 GCF_000754665.1 Bison bison bison
CCCCGAGGTCCCTGTCGCCCCTGGATCGGAACATTGGCTTCTGGACACAAGCCTAGATGAGGTCTCTTGGCCCCTCAGTCACTCGAGAGCAATGCCCAGCATTCCTTCGCAACTCGAATGGAAGATTGGACTTGCCTGGGCCAACACAAGAGGCAGCCTGATTTCCCCGTCGTAACTCGAGAATCCCGCCGTAACTCGAGAAAAACCACGTGGCTACCTCGTCATCGCAGGATGAAGCCCTTTCCCGCTACAGCGTCTCAGGAGAAATCCCACCATAGGAATTGGAGTCCAAAGGGCACTTGGCACCCTTGATGCGACCCACAAAGTTCCCCGAAATCCCGGTCTCCCTCGAGAGGAACACTGAGGTTTTCCGGCACCCCCTCCTCTGAGCCCTTTCTCCACTCCTGATCTGGACAGGAGGGTCGACTCCCCTGCTTTGTCTGGAAGGGGTTCCCGACCTTCTGGTCGCACCTCAGGATGAGGCCAGTCTCACGAAGACTTTCCAGACGTGGCCTCGTGGGTGGTTCCACATTCCGTAGGACCCCGATTTCCCGGTCCCCTCTTGATAAGAACCCGATGCCCG
>NW_011383382.1:0-762 GCF_000754665.1 Bison bison bison
AGTCTGCAGGGACCCTGCGATCGGAGTCTGAAATCAGAGGAACCCTGAGGTTCCTGCTCAGCTGGAGAAGAGGCCCTCTTCCAATGCACCAAACCCCGTGGGGTCCCGAGAGGCCCTCCCACCTCCAGTTTCCCTGACTTCTCAGAGCCACCATGGGAAGCCCCCTGAGGTCACCTGCACAAGTCGAGGGAAGCCAGGGTTTCCTGCCTCAACCCGAGAAAGACCTCGAGAGACCTTCTTCAACACGTCTCGAGGCCAGATTCCCCTACCGTGACTCGAGAGCCATGACGCGCTCCCCCTCGCCACTCGCATGGAGACCCGACTTCCCTGGCGCCCCACGAGAGGCTCACTGACCTCGCCGTCGTACCTAGGGAGAAACCGCACACTGTGGCCGCCGCTCGAGAACAACCCCGAGCCTCCCCCGTCATCGCGACTTGAGGGCCTTCTTCTCCTGTACGGCCTAGAGACCAATCTCTCGACCTCTCTCCAAACGCCTCAGGAGGCTGACTCCCTTTAGTCCACCCAGTGAGCTCCAAGAGATACCCGTCGCGACTCGAGAGCAGAGCGGGGTTCTTTGCTTCCACTCGAGATGGATGCCTGTCTCCCCGGGTGCGTCTGGAATGCAACCCCGAGATCCCTTTCGCCCCTGGAGAGGAACACTGGCTTCTGGACACAAGCCTAGATGAGGTCTATTGGCCCTGCAGTCACTCGAGGCAATCCCCAGCTTTCCTTCGCAACTCGAATGGAAGATTGGACTTCCCT
>NW_011383383.1:0-585 GCF_000754665.1 Bison bison bison
AACTAAAGAGCCTCCTGATGAAGGTGAAAGAGGAGAGCGAGAAAGTTGGCTTAAAGCTCAACATTCAGAAAACTAAGATCATGGCATCTGGTCCCATCACTTCATGGCAAATAGATGGGGAAACAGTGGAAACAGTGGCTGACTTTATTTTTTGGGGCTCCAAAATCACTGCAGATGGTGACTGCAGCCATGAAATTAAAAGACGCTTACTCCTTGAAAGGAAAGTTATGACCAACCTAGATAGCATGTTAAAAAGCAGAGACGTTACCTTGCCAACATAGGTCCATCTAGTCAAGGCTATGGTTTTTCCAGTAGTTATGTATAGATGTAAGAGTTGAACCATAAAGAAAGCTGAGTGGCAAAGAATTGATGCTTTTGAACTGTGATGTGGAGAAGACTCTTGAGAGTCCCTTGGACTACAAGGAGATTCAACCAGTCCATCCTAAAGAGATCAGTCCTGGGTGTTCTTTGGAAGGACTGATGTTGAAGCTGAAACTCCAAATCTTTGGCCACCTCATGGGAAGAGCTGACTCATTTGAAAAAACCCTGATGCTGGGAAAGATTGAGGGCAGGAGGAGAAGGGGA
>NW_011383384.1:0-730 GCF_000754665.1 Bison bison bison
CTGAATGTAATAGTTTGTATCTGTCAACCCCAAACTGCTAGTCCACTCCTCTTAGTTTACATAACTGTGAAGAAAATGGAAAGAGCCCAAGTATACATAATAATAAATATGAACAAGACACTAATAGTATATTACAGAATTAAAACTGAGTATAATCTGGAACTCAGATATTTTCAGAATATTGATGAAATGGCTAATAGGGTAGAAAACAAGTATTATTTAACATACCCCAGTAACTAAATAACTAAACATCACAAATACTGGTAATATGCTTGAAAAGTCTATAGAATCTCGAGAGGATTAACTGAAGGTAAGCCAAAGGTCGCCCTTAGTGTTCTTGTTTTAGTCCATTTTGTAAAACTACAACTGCAGTGAGCTTTGTATACCTCTCCTGTCATCAAAGTTCTGCTGAGGAACTTTTCTAATGTTTGTATTATAGGTGAAGGGCAACCATTTGCTTGAAAGAAGATAAACTGAAACGATTTATGCTGTTCTTATTTGTATATTTGACTGTTAAAGTTGTGGAAATAAAGTTTCGTTTTCTACTTGCACTATTTTTGTTAAATTTATCCCTGGCTATTTAATGTTATTGAAAATTGATGGTTTGTGATTTTTATTGTCTAGTTGAGGCTATCTGTAGAGATAGAATGTGTATATATAGATTTTCTGTCCAACAATTCCTCTAAATATGCATATTAATTCCACAAATTTAGATCTAGATTATTTTTGC
>NW_011383385.1:0-680 GCF_000754665.1 Bison bison bison
AGAAGTCACAGAGCTGAAGAACACAATAACTGAAATGAAACATACACTAGAAGGGTCAATAATAGACTATATGAAGCAGAAGAACAGATCAGAGAGCTGGAAGACAAAGTCATGGAACTCACACAGATAGAGCAAGAAAAAGAAAAAAAAAGAAGAGTGAAGATATCTTAAGAGACCTCTGTGATAACATTCTCATCACAGTAGTCCCAGAGAAAAGAGAAAGGGGCAGAAAGCTTATTTGAAGAAATACTGGCTGAAAACCTCCCTAAACTGGGGAAGGAAACAGATATCTAGGTCCAAGAATCCCAGAGAGTTTCAAATAACATTAACTCAAAGACCTCCACACCAAGACTTATTAGAATTAAAATGGAAAATTAATGATAAAGACAGAATCCTAAAATTAGCAAGAGAACAACTTGTGACAAATAAGGGAAACCCCATAAGGCTATCAGCATATTTTTCAGCAGAAACTTTGCAGGCCAGAGTGAGTAGCATAATATATTCAAAGTGCTGAAAGGAGAAAAAAATTCCAAACAATAATACTCTACCCTACAAGATTATCATTCAGAATTGAAGGAGAGATAAAGAATTTCCAGATAAAGAAAGTTAAAGGAGTTCATCACCACTAAAACAGCTTTACAAGAAGTGCTAAAGGGACTTCTCTAGCTGAAAGAAAAAAA
>NW_011383386.1:0-552 GCF_000754665.1 Bison bison bison
TAGACCTCATCTAGGCTTGTGTCCAGAAGCCAGTGTCCTCTCCAGGGGCGACAGGGTTCTCAGGGTTGCATTTCAGACACACCCGGGGAGACAGGCATTCATGTCGAGTGGAAGCAAAGAACCCCGCTCTGCTCTCGAGTCGCGACGGGTATCTCTTGGAGCTCACTGGGTGGACTAAAGGGAGTCAAGCCTCCTGAGGCGTTGGAGAGAGGTCGAGAGATTGGTCTCTAGGCCATACAGGAGACGAAGGCCCTCAACTCGCGATTATGGGGGAGTTTCAGGGTTGTTCTCGAGCGGCGGCCACAGTGTGCGGTTTCTCCCTAGGTACGAAGGCGAGGTCAGTGAGTCTCTCGTGGGGCGCCAGGGAAGTCGGGTCTCCATGCGAGTGGCGAGGGGGAGCGCGTCATTGCTCTCGAGTCACGATAGGGGAATCTGGCCTCGAGACGGGTTGAAGAAGGTCTCTCCATGTCTTTCTCGGGTTGAGGCAGAAACCCTGGCTTCCCTTGACTTGTGCAGGTGACCTCAGGGGGCTTCTCATGGTGGCTCTGAGAA
>NW_011383387.1:0-615 GCF_000754665.1 Bison bison bison
ACCCTAAAGGAAATCAACCCTAAATATTCATTGGAAGGACTGAGGCTGAAGCTGAAGCTGCAATACTTTGCCCACCTGATGCAAAGAGCCAACTTACTGGAAAAAAGCCTGATGCTGGGAAAGACTGAAGGCAAAAGGAGAAGAGGGTGACAGAGGATGAGAGGGTTGAATAGCATCAGCAAGTCAATGGGCATGAATTTGAGCAAACTCTGGGAGATAGTGAAGGACATAAGAGCCTGGTGTGCTGCAGTCCATGGGGTCACAAAGAGTCAGACACCACTTAGTGACTGAACAATAGCATGCTTTTTAATCTTTGAGCAGAGCTTTTTGCTACACGGGAGAGAAAAATAAGACATTGCTTTAAAGAAAATAGATGAATGAATAAATAGAAATATTGTAGGTTAGGTTATCCTGCTAAAAATAATTCATATTACTTAAAAACAGAAACAAGGAGACAAGTATAAAATATAAACAGAGACTTGAAAGGAAAAGCTAAAGGAAGTAACAGTTTTGGGCAAAATGTGAAATGTTTAAGCACCATGGAGACCTTATAAAGCTGCACCAGTGTGCACTGCACACCTTGATATCAATCCTATAGACTAGAAATCAGCATGT
>NW_011383388.1:0-697 GCF_000754665.1 Bison bison bison
CCTCTGCCTTTTCTAAAACCAGCTTGAACATCAGGAAGTTCATGGTTCACATATTGCTGAAGCCTGGCTTGGAGAATTTTGAACATTACTTTACTAGCTGTGAGATGAGTGCAATTGTGCGGTAGTTTGAGCATTCTTTGGCATTGCCTTTCTTTGGGATTGGAATGAAAACTGACCTTTGCCAGTCCTGTGGCCACTGCTGACTTTTCCAAATTTGCTGGCATATTGAGTGTAGCACTTTCTCAGCATCATCTTTCAGGATTTGAAATAGCTCAACTGGAATTCTATCACCTCCACTAGCTTTGTTCATAGTGATGCTTCCTAAGACCCATTTGACTTCACATTCCAGGATGTCTGGCTCTAGGTCAGTGATCACACCATTGTGATTATCTTGGTCATGAAGATCTTTTTTGTACAGTTCTTCTATGTATTCTTGCCACCTCTTCTTAATATCTTCTGCTTCCGTTAGGCCGTACCATTTCTGTCCTTTATCAAGCCCATCTTTGCATGAAATGTCCCCTTGGTATCTCTAATTTTCTTGAAGAGATCTCCAGTCTTTTCCATTCTGTTGTTTTCCTCTATTTCTTTGCATTGATCACTGAGGAAGGCTTTCTTATCTCTTCTTGCTATTCTTTGGAACTCTGCCTTCAGATGCTTATATCTTTCCTTTTCTCCTTTCTTTTTGCTTCTCTTCTTT
>NW_011383389.1:0-1994 GCF_000754665.1 Bison bison bison
ACGGCTCAGCTGGTGATTAACAGGCAGATGAGCGGGCAGGTGACGCGTATCTCAGCTGGCGGTTATCAAGCAGATGAGCGGGCAGGTGTCGCGCGGCTCAGCTGGCGAATATTAGGCAGCTGTGTGGGCAGGTGACGCGCGTCTCAGCTGGCGATTTGAAGCAGATGATCAAGCAGGTGTCGCGCGGCTCAGCTTGCAAATATTAGGCAGATGTGTGGGCAGGTGACGCACGACTCAGCTGGCGATTATCAAGCAGATGAGCAGGCAGGTGACACGGGGCTCAGCTGGCGATTATCAAGCAGATGAGCGGGCAGGTGTCGCGGGGCTTAGCTGGCGATTATCAAGCAGATGAGCAGGCAGGTGTCGCGTGAATCAGCTGGCCATTATCAGGCAGATGAGCGGGCAAGTGTCACGCGGCTCAACTGGCGATTATCAAGCAGATGAGCGGGCAGGTGTCACGGCGCTCAGCTGGTGATTGTTAAGCAGATGAGCGGGCAGGTGTCGCGCGGCTCACCTGGCGATTATCAAGCAGATGAGCGGTCAGGTTCGCGGTGCTCAGCTGGAGATTATCAAGCAGATGAGCGGGAAGGTGTCGCGGGGCTCAGCTGGCGATTATCAGGCAGATGAGCGGGCAGGTGTCGCAGGGCTCAGCTGGTGATTATCAGGCAGATGAGCGGGCAGGTGTCACGCGACTCAGCTGGCGATTTTGAAGCAGATGATCAAGCAGGTGTCGCGCGGCTCAGCTGGCGAATATTAGGCAGCTGTGTGGGCAGGTGACGCGCGTCTCAGCTGGCGATTATGAAGCAGATGATCAAGCAGGTGTCGCGCGGCTCAGCTGGCGATTATCAAGCAGATGAGAGGGCAGGTGTGGCGCGGCTCAGCTGGTGATAATCAAGCAGATGAGCGGATGTGTGGCGCTGCTCTTCTGTCGAATATCAAGCTGATGAACGGGCAGGGGTCGCGAGGCTCAACTGGCGATTATCAAGCAGATGAGAGGGCAGGTGTGGCGCGGCTCACCTGGCGATTATCAAGCAGATGAACCGGCAGGTTTCGCGGGGCTCAGCGGACGATTATCAAGCAGATGAGCGGGAATGTGTTGCGTGGCTTCACTGTCGATTATCAAGCAGATGAGTGGGCAGGTGTCGTGTGGCTCAGCTGGCGATTATCAAGCAGGTGAGCAAGCAGGTGTCGCGTGGCTCAGCTGGCGATTATTAAGCAGATGAGCGGTCAGGTGTCACGCAGCTCAGCTGGCGATTATCAAGCAGATGAGCCGGCAGGTGTCACGCGGCTCAGCTGGCGATTATCAAGCAGATGAGCAAGTAGGTGTCGCGTGGCTCAGCTGACGATTATCAAGCAGATGAGAGGGCAGGTTTCGTGGGGCTCAGCTGGCGATTTTCAAGTAGATGAGAGGGCAGGTGTCGTGTGGCTCATCTGGCGATTTTCAAGTAGATGAGGGGCAGGTGCCGTGTCACATGAAGAGTGCAAGATCAACCAAGTGATCAGTGTATGCACAGTCACGTGTTCAGTGTATGATCTGCTTCGTGATCAGTGCCTGGTCAGCCACGTGATCAGTGCATGATCAGGCACGTGAAGAGTGCATGATCAGTCAAGATATCAGGGTATGATAGCAAGGTTATCAGTGCATGATCAGCCAGGTGATCAGTGCATGATCAGCCACGTGATCAGTGCATGCACAGTCACGTGGTCAGTATATGATCAGCTTCGTGATCAGTGCATGCACAGTCACGTGATCAGTGTATAATCCGCTTCATGATCAGTGCTTTATCAGCCAGGTGATCAGTGCATGTGCAGTCTGGTGATCAGTGTATGATCAGGCATGTGATCAGTGCACGATCAGCCACATGATCATTGCATTTTCAGCCACGTGATCAGTGCATGCACAGTCACGTGATCAATGTATGATCAGCCACTTGATCAGTGAATGGTCAGCCACGTGATCAGTTCATTAACAGGCAGGTGATGACTGCATGATC
>NW_011383390.1:0-547 GCF_000754665.1 Bison bison bison
GAGGCAAGCGGAGTTCCATGCCTCAACCCAAGACGAGGCCTGACTCTCCTGTCCCCAGTCTGCAGGGACCCTGCGATCGGAGTCTGAAATCAGAGGTACCCTGCGGTTCCTGCCTCAACTGGAGATGAGGCCCTCTTCCAATGCACCAAGCCCCGTGGAGTCCCGAGAGGCCCCTCCCACCTCCAGTTTCCCTGACTTCTCAGAGCCACCTTGAGAAGCGCCCTGAGGTCACCTGCGCAAGTCGAGGGAACCCAGGGTTTCCTGCCTCAACCCGGGAAAGACCTCGAGAGACCTTCTTCAACACGTCTCGAGGCCAGATTCCCCTACCATGGCTCGGGAGCAATGACGCGCTCCCCGTCGCCACTCGCATGGAGACCCGACTTCCCTGGCGCCCCACGAGAGGCTCACTGACCTCCCCGTCGTACCTCGTGAGAGACCGCACACTGGGGCCGCCGCTCGAGAACAACCCAGAGACTTCCCCCGTCATCGAGAGATGAGGGCCTTCGTCTCCTGCATGGCCTAGAGACCAATCTCGCGACCTCTCTCC
>NW_011383391.1:0-809 GCF_000754665.1 Bison bison bison
CGAACGACTCAGCTGGCGATTATCAAGCAGGTGAGCGGGCAGGTGTCATGTGGCTCAGCTGGCGATTATCAAGCAGATGAGCGGGCAGGTGTCGCGGGGCTCAGCTGGCGATTATCAACCAGATGAGCGGGCAGGTGTCGCGCGGTTCAGCTGGCGATTATCAAGCAGATGAGCGGGCAGGTGTCACGGCGCTCAGCTGGCCATTATCAAGCAGATGAGCGGGCAGGTGTCGCACGTTTCAGCTGGCGATTATCAAGCAGATGAGCAGGCAGGTGCTGAACGGCTCAGCTGGCGATTATCAAGCAGATGAGCAGGCAGGTGTCCCGAGGCTCAGCTGGCGATTATCAAGCAGATGAGCGGGCAGGTGTCTCGCGGCTCAGCTGGCGATTATCAAGCAGATGAGTGGGCAGGTGTCGCGAGGCTCAGCTGGCGATTATCAGGCAGAGGAGCCGGCAGGGTGTCGCACGGCTCAGCTGACGATTATCAGGCAGATGAGCGGACAGATGTCACCCGGCTTAGCTGGCGATTATCAAACAGATGAGCGGGCAAGTGTCCCATGGCTCAGCTGACGATTATCAAGCAGATGAGCGGGAAGGTTCGTGTGGCTCAGCTGGCGATTATCAAGCAGATGTGTGGGCAGGTGTCGCGAGGCTCAGCTGGCAATTATCAGGCAGATGAACGGGCCGGTGTCGCACGGTCAGCTGGCGATTTTCAGGCAGATGGGCGGACAGGTATCACCCGGCTCAGCTGGCGATTATCAAGCAGATGAGCGGGCAGGTGTCGTGTGGCTCAGTTGGTGATTATCAAGC
>NW_011383392.1:0-1270 GCF_000754665.1 Bison bison bison
ATGAGCCGGCAGGTGTCCCTCGGCTCAGCTGGCGATTATCACGCAGATGAGCAAGCAGGTGTCGCGTGGCTCAGCTGGCGATTATCAAGCAGATGAGCGGGCAGGTGACGCATGGCTCAGCTGGTTAATTATCAAGCAGATGAGCGGGCAGGTGTCGTGCGGCTCAGCTGGCGAATATCAAGCAGATGAGCAGGCAGGTGTCGCGGGGCTCAGCTGGCGATTATCAAGCAGATGAGCAGGCAGGTGTGGCGCGGCTCCGCTGGCGAGTGTCAGGCAGATGACGAGGCAGGTGTCGCGCGGCTCCGCTGGCGAGTATCAGGCAGATGAGCAGGCAGGTGTCCCGCGGCTCAGCTGTCGATTGTCAAGCAGATTAGCAGGCAGGTGTCATGCGGCTCAGCTGGCGAGTATTAGGCAGATGAGCAGGCAGGTGTCGCACGGCTCAGCTGGCGAGTATCAGGCAGAGGAGCAGGCAGGTGTCGCGCACTCAGCTGGGGATTATCAGACAGATAAGCAGGTAGGTGTCGAGCGGCTCAGCTGCGATTATCAGGCAGATGAGCAGGCAGGTGTCGCAGGGCTCAGCTGGCGAATATCAGGCAGATGAGCAGGCAGGTGTCGCGGGGTTCAGCTAGATTATGAAGCAGATGAGCAGTCAGGTGTCGCGCGGCTCCGGTGGCGAGTGTCAGGCAGATGAGCAGGCAGGTGTCGCGCGGCTCCGCTGGCGATTATCAGGCAGATGAGCAGGCAGGTGTGGCGCGGCTCCGCTGGCGAATATCACGCAGATGAGCACCAGGTGTCGCGGGGTTCAGCTCGATTATGAAGCAGATGAGCAGGCAGGTGTCGCGAGGCTCAGCTGGCGAGTATCAGGCAGATGAGCAGACAGGTGTCGCGGGGCTCAGCTGGCGATTATCAAGCAGATGAGCAGGCAGGTGTGGCGCGGCTCCGCTGGCGATTATCAGGCAGATGAGCCGGCAGGTGTCGCGCGACTCAGCTGGCGAGTATCAGGCAGATGAGCAGGCAGGTGTCGCGGGGCTCAGCCGGCGAGTATCAGGCAGATGAGCAGGCAGGTGGCGCGAGGCTCAGCTGGCGAGTATCAGGCAGATGAGCAGGCAGGGGTCCCACGGCTCCTCTGACGAGTATCAGGCAGATGAGCAGGCAGGTGTCCCGCAGCTCCGCTGGCTAGTGAGAGGCAGATGAGCAGGCAGGTGTCCCGCGGCTCAGCTGTCGATTGTCAAGCAGATTAGCAGGCAGGGGTCGCGCGGCTCAGCTGGCG
>NW_011383393.1:0-566 GCF_000754665.1 Bison bison bison
TTGAGTGTATGATCAGCCAAGTGATTCAGTGCAACATTAGCTACGTGATCAGTGCATGATCAGTCACATGATCAGTGCATGATCAGTCACGTGATAGGTGTGTGTCAGCCACGTGAACAGTGCATGCTCAGTCACGTGATCAGGGCCTGCTGAGCTGCGTGATTACTGTCTGCTCATCTGCTTGACAATTTTAAGCTGAGCTGCACGATTCCTGCCTGTCATCTCCTTGACAATTGCCACCTGTGCTGCGTAATTCCTGCCTGCTCATCTACTTGGTTATTGCCTGCTGAGCAGCATGATTTCTCAGAGCTGAGTTCCATGATTATAGCCTGCTGACTGATTCCTGCCTACTCAGCTCTATGTTCATTGCCTCCAGAGGCACATGATCAGAGTGTGACACCAAACATGATTAGCACATGATCAGTCACATGATCAATGCATGATAAGCCAGCTGATCAGTGCATGATCAATTACGTGATCACTGCATGATCACTCACGTGACCAGTACATTGTAGCTACGTGATCATTGCATGATCAGCCACGTGAGCAGTGCATGATAGCCACGT
>NW_011383394.1:0-633 GCF_000754665.1 Bison bison bison
TGTTGATGTTATCCCGCTTCGGGTCCAGGGAGCCCCTCAGGATGGCCCGTGTGTCCTGTGCACCCATCCTCATCCTTTTTCCTTCCAGCTCAGCAAGGTTTTCCAGGCTCATCCTGTTTTTTCGGGCCTCAGCCCTCGAATCACCCATCTCTGTCAGGAGTCCAGATTCTTTTGAGTCCAGAGTGGTATTTAGAACCCAAGGTCTGGGTAGTAAGTGCGCTCAGTGCTCCCGGCCTGTTACTGACTCCAGGCCCTCTCAGAGGGGGTTCTTGTTTAGTCTCCCAGTCACGTCTGACTCTTTGCGACCCCATGGACTGTACCCACCAGGCTCCTCTGTCCATGGGATTTCCCAGACAAGAACACTGGACCGAACCTGCATCTCCTGTGTTGGCAGGCGGGCTCTTTACAGCTGAGCTGCCAGGAAAGCTCCTGCTCTTCTGTCCCACCTCTAAGTGGTGGGTGCCCAAGGCTCTGCCCCTGTTCTCTCCCCTGTAAATGCTCTTCCTAAACGACTGCATTCAGACCTGCGGGTTTAAATATCATCTCTTAGACTGAAACAGCGACACCACCATCGTTCAGCCATTTTTGACTAAAAGTGACAATTTCACACGATTTCAGTCCACATTTGCCAAC
>NW_011383395.1:0-526 GCF_000754665.1 Bison bison bison
GCGGTGAACATGGCTGGGTGAGGTCAGGAGACCTTCCAAGGTCATAATCGTGTCCTTTGTAGGAGAGATACCTACAGGGGCCATGGTGGAGGCAGGTCCCCCTGGGATTCCATTGCTGAGTTTGGGTCTTTTGGGATACCCACTGTTACATTTTACATCTGAAGTGGGACATTGCTTTGAATTAAGAGGACTTTCATCCTTGCCTCCTATTGAGAGACTAGCTCCAGATAGACAATGAGGCCTCGGAGAGAGCAATTCTGAATTGTGAAGCACAGCTTCCAGAGAGCTTGTTTTATAATCAGGTTTAAATGAAGGCTCGAAAATAACAGGACTGTTTTTTCCTCCCCATTCAGACTGAGAAGCTAATGATGCAGCCACTGGTTCTGATGCTGGGGTCCTGAGATTTGCAGGTTGCAATGTGCAGGAAGGATCTGGACTCACGTGGCCCTTCTTTCTTCTTGAAGATGCATCCTGGTCACTCTGTTCAAAATGTTAGAAATGACTGGCTTTGAACTTGAAATCACTC
>NW_011383396.1:0-516 GCF_000754665.1 Bison bison bison
GTTGGCCTAAAGCTAAACATTCAGAAAACTAAGATCATGGCATCTGGTCCCACCACTTCATGGGAAATAGATGGGGAAACAGTGGAAACAGTGTCAGACTTTATTTTTGGGGGCTCCAAATCACTGTAGATGGTGACTGCACCCATGAAATTAAAAGACGCTTACTCCTTGGAAGGAAAGTTATGACCAACCTAGACAGCATATTCAAAAGCAGAGACATTACTTTGCCAACAAAGGTCCGTCTAATCAAGGCTATGGTTTTTTCCAGTGGTCATGTATGGATGTGAGAGTTGGACTGTGAAGAAAGCTGAGCACCAAAGAATTGATAGCTTTTGAACTGTGGTGTTGGAGAAGACTCTTGAGAGTCCCTTGGACTGCAAGGAGATCCAACCAGTCCCTCCTAAAGGAGATCAGCCCTGGGATCTCTTTGGAAGGGCTGATGCTGAAGCTGAAACTCCAATACTTTGGCCACCTCATGAGAAGAGTTGACTCACTGGAAAAGACCCTGATGCTGGG
>NW_011383397.1:0-521 GCF_000754665.1 Bison bison bison
ACACAAGCCTAGATGAGGTCTATTGGCCCTGCAGTCACTCGAGAGCAATCCCCAGCTTTCCTTCGCAACTCGAATGGAAGATTGGACTTCCCTGGGCCAACACAAAAGGCATCCTGAATTCCCCTTCGTAATTCGAGAATCCTGCTACACCTCGAGAAAAACCACGTGGTTCCCCCGTCATCGCAAGATGTAGCCCTGTGCCACTACAGCATCTCAGGAGAAGTCCCACTTCAGGAATTGGAGTTCGAAACGGTACTTGTCACCCTTGATGCGACCCACAAAGTGCCCCGACATCCCGGTCTCCCTCGAGAGGAACACCGAAGTTTTCCGGCACCACTTCCTCTGATCCCCTTCTACCCTCCTATCTGGACAGGAGGGTCGACTCCCCTGCTTTGTCTGGAAGGGGTTCCCGACCTTCCGGTCGCACCTCAGGATGAGGCCGGTCTCACGACGACATTCCAGACGTGGCCTCGTGGGTGGTTCCACATTCCGAAGGACCCCGATTTCCCGGTCCCCTCTTG
>NW_011383398.1:0-474 GCF_000754665.1 Bison bison bison
CGAACTCCACCCTGTGAATGAAGTCAACACGAAGGGGCAGTGACTCGCCCGTGCATCTTCGGGAAAAGAACCCCAGGTTCCAAATACCGGTCGACATGTGGCTTGTCTCCCCGGGAACACGTCGAGGGGAAAGCGGAGTTCCATGCCTCAACCCAAGACGAGGCATGACTCTCCTGTCCCAAGTCTGCAGGGACCCTGGGATCGGAGTCTGAAATCTGAGGAACTCTGAGGTTCCTGCCTCAACTGGAGATGAGGCCCTCTTCCAATGCACCAAACCCAGGGGAGTGCCGAGAGGCCCCTCCCACCTCCAGTTTCCCTGACTTCTCAGAGCCACCATGAGAAGCCCCCTGAGGTCACCTGAACAAGTCGAGGGATCCCAGGGTGTCGTGCCTTAACCCAAGAAAGACCTCGAGAGACCTTCTTCAACACGTCTCGAGGCCAGATTCCCCTACTATGACTTGAGAGCAATGACGC
>NW_011383398.1:4987-5509 GCF_000754665.1 Bison bison bison
CCCTTGATGCGACCCACAAAGTTCCCCGACATCCCGGTCTCCCTCGAGAGGAACACCGAGGTTTTCCGGCACCACTTCCTCTGAGCCCCTCTACCCTCCTGATCTGGACAGGAGGGTCGACTCCCCTGCTTTGTCTGGAAGGGGTTCCCGACCTTCCGGTCACACCTCAGGATGAGGCCGGTCTCAGGACGACATTCCAGACGTGGCCTCGTGGATGGTTCCACATTCCGAAGGACCCCGATTTCCCGGTCCCCTCTTGATAAGAACCCGATGCCCGGACACCTCTTCGAACTCCACCCTGTGAATGAAGTCAACACGAAGGGGCAGTGACTCGCCCGTGCATCGTCGGGAAAAGACCCCCAGGTTCCAAATACCGCTCGACAAGTGGCCTGTCTCCCCGGGAACACCTCGAGAGGCAAGCCGAGTTCCATGCCTCAACCCAAGACGAGGCCTGACTCTCCTGTCCCAAGTCTGCAGGGACCTTGCGATCGGAGTCTGAAGTCAGAGGAACCCTGAGGTTCC
>NW_011383399.1:0-566 GCF_000754665.1 Bison bison bison
AAAATCAGAGATACCAAAGGAACATTTCATGCAAAGATGGGTTCAATAAAGGACAGAAATGGTATGGACATAAGAGAAGCTGAAGATATTAAGAAGAAATGTCAAGAATACACAGAAGAACTGTACAAAAAAGATCTTCACGACCCAGATAATCACGATGGTGTGATCACTGACCTAGAGCCAGATATCCTGGAATGTGAAGTCAAGTGGGCCTTAGAAAACATCACTACGAACAAAGAGAGTGGAGGTGATGGAATTCCAGTTGAGCTATTCCAAATTCTGAAAGATGATGCTGTGAAAGTGCTGCACTCAATATGCCAGCAAATTTGGAAAACTCAGCAGTGGCCACAGGACTGGAAAAGCTGAGTTTTCATTCCAATCTCAAAGAAAGACAATGCCAAAGAATGCTCAAACTACCGAAAAATTGCACTCATCTCACGCTAGTACAGTAATGCTCAAAATTCTCCAAGCCAGGCTTCAGTAATATGGAAACCATGAACCTCCTGATGTTCAAGCTGGTTTTAGAAAAGGCAGAGGAAACAGAGACCAAACTGCCAACATCTGCT
>NW_011383400.1:0-570 GCF_000754665.1 Bison bison bison
TCCCACGTTAGGAATTGGAGGTCGAAACGGTACTTGGCACCCTTGATGCGCCCCCACGAAGTTCCCCGGCATCCCGGTCTCCCTGGAGAGGAACACCGAGGTTTTCCGGCACCACTTCCTCTGAGCCCCTTCTACCCTCCTGATCTCGACAGGAGGGTCGACTCCCCTGCTTTGTCTGGAAGGGGTTCCCGACCTTCCGGTCGCACCTCAGCATGAGGCCGTTCTCACCACGACATTCCAGACGTGGCCTCGTGGGTGCTTCCACATTGCGAAGCACCCCGATTTCCCGGTCCCCTCTTGGTAAGAACCCGATGCCCGGACACCTCTCCGAACTCCACCCTGTGAATGAAGTCAACACGAAGGGGCAGTGACTCGCCCGTGCATCGTCCGGAAAAAACCCCCAGGTTCCAAATACCGTTCGACAAGTGGCCTCTCTCCCCGGGGACACCTCGAGAGGCAAGCGGAGTTCCACGCCTCAACCCAAGACGAGGCCTGACTCTCCTGTCCCCAGTCTGCAGGGACCCTGCGATCGGAGTCTGAAATCATAGGAACCCTGAGGTTCCTGCCTCA
>NW_011383401.1:0-546 GCF_000754665.1 Bison bison bison
AGACAGGGCAGGAGGAGAAGGGGATGACAGAGAATGAGATAGTTGGATGGTATCACTGACTTGATGGACGTGAGTTTGAGCAAGCTCTGGGAGTTGGTGGTGGACAGGGAAGCCCAGCATGCTGTGGTCCATGGGGTAGAAAAGAGTCAGATATGACTGAGTGACTGAACTGAACTGAAGGACAAAAAGAAGAATATGAGGTAGGCCAAGCCAAGAGAGGTACTGGCACAGGAGTGATCAGGTTGGGGGTGGGGAGGTGGGGGTAGTAGTGGGGGAGGTTTACAGACTGGGCTTTTACATATTCATTTAGGTGGGCACAGACTGACAATTTTGATTGACAGTTGCGAGTTACATAATAACAGGCTGTATTGCACAGGTCTTTTCCAGAATTCAGTCTGTTATAATCAGATATATGTATGTATGGAGGAGGGCATGGCAACCCACTCCAGTATTCTTGTCTAGATAATCCCATGGACAGTGGAGCCCGGTAGGCTACAGTACATGGGGTCACAAAGAGTCGGACATGACTGGAGCAACTTAGCACAA
>NW_011383402.1:0-635 GCF_000754665.1 Bison bison bison
CAATTGCCAGCTGAGCTGCATGATTCCTGCCTGTCATCTGCTTGACAATTGCCAGGTGTGCTGCATAATCCCTGCCTGCTAAGCTGCTTGATAATTTCCAGCTGAGCTGCGTGATTCCTGCCTGCTCATCTGCTTGATAATTGGCAGCTGAGCTGCATGATACCTGCCTGCTCATCTGCTTGACAATTGCCAGCTGAGCCGTGTGATACCTGCCTGTTCAGCTGCTTGATTATTGCCAGCTGAGCAGCATGATTCGTCACAGCTGAGCTCCATGACTATTGCCTGATGATTGTGTGATCTGTGCCTACTCAGCTCTTGATTATTGCCTCCAGAGGCACATGATCAGTGTATGATAGCAAACATGATCAGCGCATGATCAGTTACATGATCAGCGCCATTCAGTCACGTGATCACTACATGATAGTCATGTGATCAGTCCATGCTCAGTCACGGTATCAGTGCATGATCAGCCACATGAACAGTGCAAGATCAGCCAAGTGATCAGTGCATGCACATTCACGTAATCAGTGTATGATCAGCTTCGTGATCAGTGCATGATGGAGCCACATGAGTAAGTGCATGATCAGGCACGTGATCAGTTCATGATCAGGCATGTGATCAGTGCATGATCAGTC
>NW_011383403.1:0-539 GCF_000754665.1 Bison bison bison
AGATCTCAACGTAAGACCAGAAACTATAAAACTCCTAGAGGAGAACATAGGCAAAACACTCTCCAACATACATCATAGCAGGATCCTCTATGACCCACCTCCCAGAATATTGGAAATAAAAGCAAAAATAAACAAATGGGACCTAATTAAACTTAAAAGCTTCTGCACAACAAAGGAAACTATTAGCAAGGTGAAAAGGCAGCCTTCAGAATGGGAGAAAATAATAGCAAATGAAGCAACTGACAAACAACTAATCTCAAAAAATATACAAGCAACTCCTACAGCTCAACTCCAGAAAAATAAATGACCCAATCAAAAAATAGGCCAAAGAACTAAATAGACATTTCTCCAAAGAAGACATACAGATGGCTAACAAACACATGAAAAGATGCTCAACATCACTCATTATCAGAGAAATGCAAATCAAAACCACTATAAGGTACCATTTCACGCCAGGCAGAATGGCTGCGATCTAAAAGTCTACAAGCAATAAATGCTGGAGAGGGTGTGGAGAAAAGGGAACCCTCTTACACTGTTGG
>NW_011383404.1:0-848 GCF_000754665.1 Bison bison bison
GTGGAAGCACCCACGAGGCCACGTCTGGAATGTCGTCGTGAACCGGCCTCATCCTGAGGTGCGACCGGAAGTCGGGAACCCTTCCAGACAAAGCAGGGGAGTCGACCCTCCTGTGGAGATCAGGAGGGTAGAAGGGGCTCAGAGGAAGTGGTGCCGGAAAACCTCGGGGTTCCTCTCCAGGGAGACCGGGATGCCGGGGAACTTTGTGGGGGCCCATCAAGGGTGCCAAGTACCGTTTCGACCTCCATTTCCTCACGTGGGACTTCTCCTGAGACGCTGTAGCGGGAAAGGGCTTCGTCTTGCGATGACGTGGGAACCACGTAGTTTTTCTCGAATTGCGGCGGGATTTTCGAGTTACGACGGGGAATTCGGGATACCTCTTGTGTTGGCCCAGGGAAGTCCAATCTTCCACTCGAGTTGCGAAGGAAAGCTGGGGATTGCTCTCGAGTGACTGCAGGGCCAATAGACCTCATCTGGGCTTGTGTCCAGAAGCCAATGTTCCTCTCCAGGGGCGACCGGGATCTCGGGGTTGCATTCCAGACGCACCCGGGGAGACAGGCATTCATCTCGAGTGGAAGCAAAGAACCCCGCTCTGCCCTCGAGTCGCGACCGGTATCTCTTGGAGCTCACTGGGTGGACTAAAGGGAGTCAAGCCTCCTGAGGCGTTTGGAGAGAGGTCGCGAGGTTGGCCTCTAGGCCATG
This sequence comes from Bison bison bison, assembly GCF_000754665.1. Lineage (NCBI taxonomy): Eukaryota > Metazoa > Chordata > Mammalia > Artiodactyla > Bovidae > Bison > Bison bison. The sequence goes on from NW_011383404.1 coordinate 703, forward strand.
CAGGAGACGAAGGCCCTCATCTCCGCGATGACGGGGGAGTCTCTGGGGTGGTTCTCGAGCGGCGGCCCCAGGGTGCGGTTTCTCACGAGGTACGACGGCGAGGTCAGTGAGCCTCTCGTGGGGCGCCAGGGAAGTCGGGTCTCCAT
>NW_011383405.1:0-461 GCF_000754665.1 Bison bison bison
AAAGTCAGAGGTGTAGGTGAAAGCACAAAGCAGAAAGTAGGCAGACTCTGGTTTGGGGGGTAGATTGCTTGAGAATTTCCAGGGAGACTCCTGAGGCTTGATCTCCCCTTTGCATATGCCAAGCCTCCTTCCTCATGACCTTTGCCAGGGGCGGAGCTCGCTCCCCGCAGGAAACTATAAGCAAAGTGAAAAGACAGCCTTCAGAATGGGAGAAAATAATGGCAAATGAAGCAACTGACAAAGAATCAATCTTAAAAACATACAAGCAACTCCTGCAGCTCAATTCCAGAAAAATAAATGACCCAAGCAAAAATTGGGCCAAAGAACTAAACAGACAGTTCTCCAAAGAAGACATACAGATGGCTAACAAACACTTGAAAAGATGCTCAACATCACTCATTATCAGAGAAATGCAAATCAAAACCACAATGAGGTACCATTTCACGCCACTCAGAATGGCT
>NW_011383405.1:4818-5359 GCF_000754665.1 Bison bison bison
CCAAGTCTATGCCCCAACTAGTAACACTGAAGAAGCTGAAGTTGAACGGTTCTATGAAGACCTACAAGATCTTTCAGAACTAACACCCAAAAAAGATGTCCTTTTCATTATAGGGGACTGGAATGCAAAAGTAGGAAGTCAAGAAACACCTGGAGTAACAGGCAAATTTGGCCTTGGAATACGGAAGGAAGCAGGGCAAAGACTAATAGAGTTTTGCCAAGAACATGCACTGGTCATAACAAACACCCTCTTCCAACAACACAAGAGAAGACTCTATACATGGACATCACCAGATGGTCAACACCAAAATCAGATTGATTATATTCTTTGCAGCCAAAGATGGAGAAGCTCTATACAGTCAACAAAAACAAGAACCAGGAGCTGACTGTGGCTCAGATCATGAACTCCTTATTGCCAAATTCAGACTGAAATTGTAAGAAAGTAGGGAAAACCACTAGACCATTCAGGTATGACCTAAATCAATCCCTTATGATTATACAGTGGAAGTAGAGAAATAGATTTAAGGGCCTAGATACTGATA
>NW_011383406.1:0-650 GCF_000754665.1 Bison bison bison
GAGTAATATTGTCCATAGAAATAGACAATTAGAGCTTAATTGACAAACCAAAGGAAAAATGTGATTGAAAACTGATTGACAGGCCCCAAACTATCACTCTCTAACATTTCCTACTGCCTGTGAGTCTGTCCCAAGCCCTTTGGATATTCAGTTGGTGTCAAAATGATTATGTAACAGATGGCCTAAGGGACCAGTTCTGGGCTAGTGTTTCCAGCTTATAGTCAGATAATGAGGCTTAGGTCATCATCATTCCCTAAATGAGCCCTCAGCATCATTCTCTGGGGCCTGACCCAAGCTAACTGTCTCAAAGATATGTGCAAAGTTATCTCCACTAAAAAGAAACTCTAAAAGTCTATGCCTTAGGTATGTTGCCTTGGCACACATACACACTCACACACACACATACACACAGTGCATGCACAGAGATTTATATTGCAGCTCTACAAGACATTAGACAGAGAAGGCAATGGCACCCCACTCCAGTACTCTTGCCTGGAAAATCCCGTGGGTGGAGGAGCCTGGTAGGCTGCAGTCCATGGGGTCATGAAGAGCCGGAGGCAACTGAGCAACTTCCCTTTCACTTTCCCTTTCATGCATTGGAGAAGGAAATGGCAACCCACTCCAGTGTTCTTGCATGGAGAATCCCAGGG
>NW_011383407.1:0-558 GCF_000754665.1 Bison bison bison
AGACTTCAGCCGGAAGTTTAAAGGAAAGAATGACATGGGGAGACCAAGCATTGGTGAGCAAGGCCCGTAGCTTTATTTTTAACAGGGGCTTTTATACCCTAAGTTACACATAGAGGATAATAGGGGATGCAAAGTCAGCAGTCTTTGATTCTTATCAAAAACCAGAGTTTCTTTCCTGCAAATTTATCGTATACAAATGGTTTAGGTGATTTACATCATCTTCTGGCCAGAAGGCCTACTAACATTTTATGACTTTTGACAAGAACTTATCAACAAAGACTTATTTTCTCTAAGAGTAATTATTTTAAGGTTTGGCGCCATCTTCCAAAGATAAAATTGCATTCCTATAGGGCGGATGTGTAATGGGTTTACAACAAAGGAAAGAATTTATTACCTTAAGGGTCTAAAGTTACTAACACCAAGGCCACTACTTGTTTTTTCTATATACCAACTATTAATTAATACATATTCAAGGATACAATTCAGGGGATGTGAAAACTTGGCAACAAGCATTGACTCATCAATGAAATCCTTTACTAGTTTATTCTGACAGTTTCT
>NW_011383408.1:0-650 GCF_000754665.1 Bison bison bison
GAGGAGGAACATAGGCAAAACACTCCGACATACATCACAGCAGGATCCTCTATGACCCACCTCCCAGAATATTGGAAATAAAAGCAAAAATAAACAAATGGGACCTAATTAACCTTAAAAGCTTCTGCACAACAAAGGAAACTATAAGCAAGGTGAAAAGACAGCCTTCAGAATGGGAGAAAATAATAGCAAATGAGGCAACTGACAAACAACTAATCTCAAAAATATACAAGAAACTCCTACAGCTCAATTCCAGAAAAATAAATGACCCAATCAAAAAATGGGCCAAAAAACTAAATAGACATTTCTCTAAAGAACACATACAGAGGGCTAACAAACACATGAAAAGATGCTCAACATCACTCATTATCAGAGAAATGCAAATCAAAACCACTATGAGGTACCATTTCATGCCAGTCAGAATGGCTGTGATTCAAAAGTCTACAAGCAATAAATGCTGGAGAGAGTGTGGAGAAAAGGGAACCCTCTTACACTGTTGGTGGGAATGCAAACTAGTACAGCCACTATGGAGAACAGTGTGGAGATTCCTTAAAAAACTGGAAATAGAACTGCCTTATGATCCAGCAATCCCACTGCTGGGCATACACACCGAGGAAACCAGAATTGAAAGAGACGCGTGTACCCCAGTG
>NW_011383409.1:0-910 GCF_000754665.1 Bison bison bison
CCGGACACCTCTTCGAACTCCACCCTGTGAATGAAGTCAACACGAAGGGGTAGTGACTCGCCCGTGCATCGTCGGGAAAAAACCCCCAGGTTCCAAATACCGCTCGACAAGTGGCCTGTCTCCCCGGGAACACCTCGAGAGGCAAGCGGAGTTCCATGCCTCAACCCAAGACGAGGCCTGACTCTCCTTTCCCAAGTCTGCAGGGACCCTGGAATCGGAGTCTGAAATCAGAGGAACCCTGAGGTTCCTGCCTCAACTGGAGATGAGGCCCTCTTCCAAATGCACCAAAACCCAGAGGAGTGCCGAGAGGCCCCTCCCACCTCCAGTTTCCCTGACTTCTCAGAGCCACCATGAGAACGCCCCCTGAGGTCACCTGCACAAGTCGAGGGACCCCAGGGTGTCCTGCCTCAACCCGAGAAAGACCTCGAGAGACCTTCTTCAACACGTCTCGAGGCCACGATTCCCCTACTATGACCTTGAGAGCAATGACGCGCTCCCCCTCGCCATTCGCATGGAGACCCGACTTCCTTGGCCCCCACGAGAGACTCACTGACCTCGCCGTCGTACCTCGCGAGAAACCGCACACTGGGGCCGCCGCTCGAGAACAACCCCGAGCACCCCCGTCATCGCGACTTAGGGCCTTCGTCTCCTGTATGGCCTAGAGACCAATCTCTCGACCTCTCTCCAAACGCCTCAGGAGGCTTGACTCCCTTTAGTCCACCCAGTGAGCTCCAAGAGATACCCGTCGCGACTCGAGAGCAGAGCGGGGTTCTTTGCTTCCACTCGAGATGGATGCCTGTCTCCCTGGGTGCGTCTGGAATGCAACCCTGAGATCCCTTTTGCCCCTGGAGAGGAACACTGGCTTCTGGACACAAGCCTAGATGAGGTCTATTGGCCCTGAAGTCACTCG
>NW_011383410.1:0-537 GCF_000754665.1 Bison bison bison
GGGCGATCAGAGGGCAGACACACTGAAACCATACTCACAGAAAACTAGTCACCTAATCACACTAGGACCACAGCCTTGTCTAACTCAACTGAAACTAAGCCCATGCCCGTGGGGCCACCCAAAATGGGCAGGTCATGGTGGAGAGATCTGACAGAATGTGGTCCATTGGAGAAGGGAAATGGCAAACCACTTCAGTATTCTTGCCTTGAGAACCCCATGAACAGTATGAAAAGGCAAAATGATAGGATAGTGAAAGAGGAACTCCCCAGGTCAATAGGTGCCCAATATCCTACTGGAGATCAGTGGAGAAATAACTCCAGAAAGAATGAAGGGATGGAGCCAAAGCAAAAACAATACCCAGCTGTGGATGTGACTGGTGATAGAAGCAAGGTCCGATGCTGTAAAGAGCAATATTGCATAGGAACCTGGAATGTCAGGTCCATGAATCAAGGCAAATTGGAAGTGGTCAAACAGGAGATGGCAAGAGTGAATGTTGACATTCTAGGAATCAGAGAACTGAAATGGACTGGAATGGGT
>NW_011383411.1:0-664 GCF_000754665.1 Bison bison bison
ACCAGGCTCCTCCATCCATGGGATTTTCCAGGCAAGAGTACTGGAGTGGGGTGCCATTGCCTTCTCCCCATTTGAGTTAGGAAACTGTATACCCGCTATCCCCTTAGTGGATTTGTGACATCTGTCTTCTGGTGCTTGAATGTGCATTCCATTTTTGTGACTGGTATTCGTTTTTTTTTAATTTAATTTTAATTGGAGGATAATTGCTTTGCACTGTTAATGGTTAGTTTCTGTTGTATAGCAATGAGAATCAGCTTTATGTATTCACATATCCCTTCCCTCTGGAGCCTCCCTCCCCACCCTCCCACCCTCCTCTCTGGGTCATCACAGAGCACCGAACTGAACTCCTTGTGCAATACAGCCCCTTTCCACTAGCCATCTGTTTGACACACGGTAGCCGTGTATATGTCAGTGCTGCTCTGTCAAATCGCCCCACCCTCTCCTTCCCACATGTGTCCTCAAGTTCAACCATTCTCTATGTCTGCGTCTCTATTCCTGCCCCCGCAAATAGGTTCATCAGTACCATTTCAGTCCAACCTGTGTGCCTTGCATGCCAAGTTGCTTCAGTTATGTCTCTTTGCAATCCCATGCTCCACTGTCCATGGGATTCTCCAGGCAAGAATACTGGAGTGGGTTGCCATGCCCTCCTCCAGGGGATATTCCT
>NW_011383412.1:0-643 GCF_000754665.1 Bison bison bison
ATATGGTAATATGCATGCTCCACTTCTATTCTCCCAAATCATCCCACCCCTAGCTTCTTCCATAGAATCCAAAAGTCTGCTATTTATATCTGTGCCTCTTTTGCTCTCTCACATGTAGGGTCCTCATTACTATATTTCTAAATTATATATATGTATATATATATGTTAATATAGTGTATGGATGTTTTTCTTTCTGCCTTGCATCACTCTGTATCATAGGATCCAGTTTCACTCACCTCATTAGAACTGATTCAAATGCACTCTTTTAAATAGCTGAGTAATATTCCATTCTGTATATGTACCAAAGCTTTACTATCCATTCATCTGCTCATGGATATCTAGGTAGCTTCCATGTCCTAAACGTGAAAACACTGCTGTGATGATGAACATGGGGGTAGACGTGTCTCTTTCAATTCTGGTTTCCTCAGTGTGTATGCCCAGCAGTGGGTTTCCTGGGTCACATGACAGTACTAGTTCCAGTTCTTTTTTTTTTTTTTTTTTACTTCATGCATTGGAGAAGGAATGGCAACCCATCCAGTGTTCTTGCCTGGAAATCCCAGGGACGTGGGGCCCGGTGGGCTGCCGTCTATGGGGTCACTACAGAGTCGGACACGACTGAAGTGACTTAGCAGCAGCAAAGTGC
>NW_011383413.1:0-677 GCF_000754665.1 Bison bison bison
CAACCTTAGGTAGTTTGAAGGGGTAGTCTGTAGGAAAATGAATTGTCAAAAAGAATACACCGCCTTGATAAGGGCTGTCATTAGGTCCCATAATTGTGGCTTGCCAATGAAACATATCATCCCCAACTGGACCTGCAGAACATTGTGCTGGAGGCTCACGGGCCAAATCACTAAGTTCCTTATTAATCCATTTCAGCGCCATAGTCTGTGCTTTTCATCTGGCTCCTCACTATCTCGGTGTGTGCTTGAAGGTCCCGCCAAACTCTCGATTATCCCAGCGGCTGGGAAGGATTGACTCTTCGCCTCACACCAGCTCTGCCAGACACAGGCGCCTTCTTATTAAATAGATCGGAGGTTGGACTTGGAGGGCGGGGGCCGGAGGCAGGTCATGGGATGGGGGAAAGGGCCCTAAGTCCACTTTTTTTTTTTTAATTTTATTTTATTTTTAAACTTTACATAATTGTATTAGTTTTGCCAAATATCAAAATGAATCCACTACAGGTATACATGTGTTCCCCATCCTGAACCCTCCTCCCTCCTCCCTCCCCATACCATCCCTCTGGGTCATCCCAGTGCACTAGCCCCAAGTATCCAGTGTCATGCATCGAACCTGGACTGGCATCTCATTTCTTACAGGATATTTTACATGTTTCAATGCCATTCTCCCAAATCTTCCC
>NW_011383414.1:0-985 GCF_000754665.1 Bison bison bison
CCAGTCAGAATGGCTGCGATCCAAAAGTCTACAAATAATAAATGCTGGAGAGGGTGTAGGAGAAAAGGGAACCCTCTTACACTGTTGGTGGGAATGCAAACTAGTACAGCCACTATGGAGAACAGTGTGGAGATTCCTTAAAAAAACTGGAAATAGAACTGCCTTATGATCCAGCAATCCCATTGCTTGGCATACACACTGAGGAAACCAGAAGGGAAAGAGACACATGTACCCCAATGTTCATCGCAGCACTGTTTATAATAGCCAGTACATGGAAGTAACCTAGATGTCCATCAAAAGAAAGCTGTGGTACATATACACAATGGAGTATTACTCAGCCATTAAAAAGAATACATTTGAATCAGTTCTAATGAGGTGGATGAAACTGGAGCCTATTATACAGAGTGAAGTAAGCCAGAAGGAAAAACATAAATACAGTATACTAACGCATATATATGGAATTTAGAAAGATGGTAATGATAACCCTCTATACGAGACAGCAAAAGAGACACTGATGTATGGAGCAGTCTTATGGACTCTGTGGGAGAGGGAGAGGGTGGGAAGTTTTGGGAGAATGGCATTGAAACACGTAGAAATAGTAAAAAAAAAAAGAAAGAAAGAAATTGAGATAGTAAATTTTTTAAAAAAGTTTGTTTTGAAGTTGAGAACAGCTGGAGGTTAAAATATTGGATGTTTAAAAAACTTTCCTAGCAATGTGAAACCAGATACAGGTCCTGAAGCTACTTAAAGTGGTATTTACTGTATATATACAACATATTTTTAGTTGAGCATAATTGCTTTTAACATATTACCTGTTAAAACTACTAATGGAGGTGTTTTATTTGATGCTATTTAATTGGTGTCATTAAAGGAATAATTTTTTATAGCTTAGCTTTGATTGTCAGTTTTACCTTGGTTTATAAAGAAACTAAATAAGTTTTTCTTTGATTTTAGTTACAAACCTACTATAAATCAAATTCCAAAC
>NW_011383415.1:0-799 GCF_000754665.1 Bison bison bison
AAAGGAGAAATTAACAATAACACAATAATAGTGGGAGACTTAATACCCCACTCACACCTATGGATAGATCAACTAAACAGAAAATTAACAAGGAAACACAAATGTTAAATGATACAATAGACCAGTTAGACCTAATTGATATCTATAGGACATTTCATCCCAAAACAATGAATTTCACCTTTTTCTTAAGCACACATGGAACCTTCTCCAGGATAGATCACATCCTGGGCCATAAATCTAGCCTTGGAAAATTAAAAAAAAATAGAAATCATTCAAAGCATCTTTTCTGATCACAATGCAGTAAGATAAGATCTCAATTACAGGAGCAAAACTATTAAAAATTCCAACATATGGAGGGTGAAAAACACGCTGCTGAATAACCAACAAATCACAGAAAAAATAAAAAAAGAAATCAAAATTTGCATAGAAACTAATGAAAATGAAAACACAACAACTCAAACCCTGTGGGACAGTTTAAAAGCAGTCCTAAGGGGAAAGTTCATAGCAATACAGGCATATCTCAAGAAACAAGAAAAAAGTCAAATAAATAACCTAACCCTACACCTAAAGCAACTAGAAAAGGAGAAATGAAGAACCCCAAGGTTAGTAGAAGGAAAGAAATCTTAAAAATTAGGGCAGAAATAAATGACAAAAGAAACAAAAGAGACCATAGCAAAAATCAACAAAGCCAAAAGCTAGGTTCTTTGAAAGGATAAATAAAATTGACAAACCATTAGCCAGACTCATCAAGAAACAAAGGGAGAAAAAATCAAAATCAAACAAAATTAGAAATGAAAAT
>NW_011383416.1:0-948 GCF_000754665.1 Bison bison bison
CCAGTGAGGAACTCCGCCCATGACAAAGGTCATGAGGAAGGAGGCTCGGCATACGCAAAGGTGGGATCGGGCTTCAGGAGTCCCCTTGGAAATTCTCGAGCATATACCCCCAAAACCAGAGTCTGCCTACTTTCTGCTTGTGCTTTCACCCAAACCTCTGACTTTACGGGGGGCTCTCCCCCACTACCTCTCTCTGAAAAAAGAGTTAGCTTACAGTTCCAGTTAATAATTCCTGGGTGTGACAGTGTTTAACCTACAAACTCCTTTGGAAATCCTCTAGCCTGCCTGAATAGGTTTTTCCGGCCACATGTGACTGTTCAGAGCCTCCCAACTGTGAGAGGCAGGAGATGTTCTAAACTGTCTAAACACAGATTCTTTTGAGTAGTTAAAAGATTGATTAGAAATTGCATTGGTGATACGTTTTTCACTTGTTGGGCCATTGTTTGCTGCTCAATTTCCATATCCCTTACCTGCTGTGTCCCTGGCCGTGTATTGATTAATATAATTGGTGTAAGTAGTAGCTTTAATGTTTGTAACCTGGGGCCCTTGAGTTAATTCTTTTTCTTGTTATAGCCCACCACACCTTTGCTCTGTAGGAATGCAACTTTATCTAATGCTTTTTTGACGGTGGCTCCTGACCAACCACCTTTAGAGAAAAATAAGTTTTCTGAAGAAAAGGTCTTAAAATGTTAACAGGCCTCCGGGCCAGAAGATGATGCAAATCACCTAAGCTTTTGCATATGATAAGTTTGCAGGAAGAAAGCCTGGTTTGCTGCAAAACTCTACCCCTTCCCCCATTATCCTCTATGCATAACTTAAGGTATAAAAACTACTTTGAAAAATAAAGTGCGGGCCTTGTTCACCGAAACTTGGTCCCACCATGTCGTTCTTTCTCTTACCTTCTGGCTGAATTCTTCAGCCTCTTTTCTTCACTGAATTTCCTCACTG
>NW_011383417.1:0-585 GCF_000754665.1 Bison bison bison
GAAACATTGAATAAAAAAAAATACATTCCCTCCTCTGGTTTCCAAATTTAGAAATAATTGTGCCATGTTTTATAATTGTTCAAAGTGCTTTTCCATATTTGATTTCATTAACTCCTCATTCTGGCCTGTGAGGTAAGTAGGCCAGATACTCTTAGCATCTGACAAAACCCACATCTCCTTTCTATGGAGTGTGAGGGAACTGAGCCGAGGTTAAACTTTACCTTGGATGAATGGGTGAAAAGTAATGTGAGGAAACAACGTGCAGGTGTTGGAAGGAGCTGTTTCGCAAGGAGGCAGCGGTCACACTGCTGTCTTGGCTGTCCGACAGAACCAGGTGGCAGTGTGTCTATTGTGCTGATGAGCAAACTGGAGGCCCACAGTAAGCAGGGGAGGATTTTGGCTTTCAGATGACACAGAGAGGTGGATTAAGTTTCAAAAGCTCTATCCTTTACATGTTGTTTTAAATGACAGCAGTGACCCTGCTGACCTGGGTGGCCTGGGTCACCTGGCTAGGGAGCAGCGGAGCCCAGAGGATAGACTCTAACTCAGAACACTTAACTCCAATTTCTTGAGCTTGAAATCTGC
>NW_011383418.1:0-524 GCF_000754665.1 Bison bison bison
CATGGAAGATACCTACCTTAACATAAGAAAGGTCATATAGGAAAAATCTCTCAGCAAACATTATTTTCAATGGTGTCAAAAATGTAAGCATTTCCTCTAAGATCAGCATCAAGATCATGGGGCCCACTCTATTCCTATTAATCAATATAGTTTTTTTAAAGTCATAGACATAGCAATCAGAGAAGAAAACGAGAAAGAACACATATTGGAAAAGAAGAAGTCCATCTGTCATTGATTGCAGATGACCTGTTTCTATTCATAGAAGACCCTATAGATAGAACCAGAAAATTACTAGAGCTAATCAATGAATTTAGTAAAGCCCAGGATACAAAATTAATACACAGAAATCCTTTGCAGACTTACAGCACAACAAGAAAAATCAGAAAGAGAAACTAAGAAAAAAGTGCCATTCCCCACTGCAACAAGAAGAATAGCATAGCTAGGAATGCTGCTGCTGCTAAGTCACGTCAGTCACGCCCGACTCTGTGCGACCCCATAGATGGGAGCCCACCAGGCTCCCCCAT
>NW_011383419.1:0-667 GCF_000754665.1 Bison bison bison
CAAAGGTCATGAGGAAGGAGGCTCGGCATAGGCAAATGCGGGATCGAGCCTCAGGAGTCCACCCGGATATTCTCGAGCATCTCCCCCCCAAAAAACAAGAGTCTGCCTTCTGTATTGCTTTGTGCTCTCACCTCTGATTTCACTGGGGGGCTGTCCCCCACCTACCATCTCGCTCTCTCTGTCAAAGAGTTAACTTACAGCTCCAATTCATCAAGTTCCTTGTCATTCTTCCCTTTAACTTCCAGCTGAGTCTCCATCTGGAGCGCGGAACCCACCACGCTTACTAATTATGCCTGGGCTGCTAAGACCCACTCGAGAAGGTGTCTAGGGTGAGGCACTTTTCGCTCTTCGAGAGGGCACCTTCGGCCTACGTAAGTGGTGCAAACTTCTTGTCTTGAAGTTTGATTGGTCTTCCGCGTAAACCAAGCTACTCAGTCTCTTTTTCCACCGAATTTTCCTACTGAGCTCTCCTCATACTATTATTCTTGACATCTCTGATTAGCATATAAATAGTCGCCTAGGCCGTCTCTCCTTCGAATACCCTCGATCAGTTGGGGCTGGTCCCCGGAGGGTGGCGACCGAACAGGGACCTCAGGAGGCAATACTCAAAGGCTGAGCAGACACGAACCACGCAATCAGCAGGCAATAAGCATGGAGCTCAGCAGTG
>NW_011383420.1:0-516 GCF_000754665.1 Bison bison bison
ATATACTGGTCACGTGAATGATCATGCCCAGATCACGTAAATTATCATGCACTGTTCACGTGACTGATCATGTACTGATCACGTGACAGAACATGCACTGATCACGTGGCTACCATGCACAGATCACGTAACTGATCAAGCACTGATCACGTGACTGATCATGCACTGATAATGTGGCTATCATGCACTGCTTATGGGGCTGATAATACAATGATCACATAGCTACCATGTACTAGTCTCGTGACTGATCATGCACTGACCACGTAATTGATCATGCACTGATCACGTGGCTATCATGCACTGATCACGTGACTGTACATGCACTGTTCACGTGGCTGATCACACACCTGTCACGTGGCTGATCATACACTGTTCACATGTCTGATCATGCACTGATCACGTGGCTGATAATACTGTGCTCATGTAGCTGATCATGCACTGATCACGTGTTTATCATGCAGTGCTCACGTGGCTGAACCTGCAATGATCACGTAGCTAACAGGTACTGGTCACGTG
>NW_011383421.1:0-925 GCF_000754665.1 Bison bison bison
ATGGTGAGAGCAAGTTTCGGTGAACAAGACCCGCACTTTATTTTTCAAAGTAGTTTTTATACCTTAAGTTATGCATAGAGGATAATGGGGGAAGGGGTAGAGTCTTGCAGCAAACCAGGCTTTCTTCCTGCAAACTTATCATATGCAAAAGCTTAGGTGATTTGCATCATCTTCTGGCCCGGAGGCCTGTTAACATTTTAAGACCTTTTCTTCAGAAAACTTATTTTTCTCTAAAGGTGGTTGGTCAGGAGCCACCTCCAAAAAAGCATTAGATAAAGTTGCATTCCTACAGAGCAAAAGGTGTGGTGGGCTATAACAAGAAAAAGAATTAACTCAAGGGTCCCAGGTTACAAACATTAAAGCTACTACTTACACCAATTATATTAATCAATACACTGCCAGGGACACAGCAGGTAAGGGATATGGAAACTTAGCAGCAAACAATGCCCCAACAAGTGAAAAACCATTCACCAATACAATTTCTAATCAATCTTTTAACTACTCAAAAGAATCTGTGTTTAGACAGTTTAGAACATCTCCTGCCTCTCACAGTTGGGAGGCTCTGAACAATCACATGTGGCCCGCAAAACCTATTCAGGCAGGCTAGAGGATTTCCAAAGGAGTTTGTAGGTTAAACACTGTCACACCCAGGAATTATTAACTGGAACTGTAAGCTAACTCTTTTTTCTAGAGAGAGGTAGTGGGGGAGAGCCCCCTCGTAAAGTCAGAGGTTTAGGTGAAAGCGCAAGCAGAAAGTAGGCAGACTCTGGTTTTGGGGGTATATGCTCGAGAATTTCCAGGGGGACTCCTGAAGCTCGATCCCGCCTTTGCGTATGCAGAGCCTCCTTCCTCATGACCTTTGTCATGGGCGGAGTTCCTCACTGGCTCTCAGCAGTGACAGAATTCCAGATGAGCTATTCCAGAT
>NW_011383422.1:0-844 GCF_000754665.1 Bison bison bison
AGAGATGTCAAGAATAATAGTATGAGGAGAGCTCAGTAGGAAAATTCGGTGGAGAAAAGAGACTGAGTAGCTTGGTTTACGCGGAAGACCAATCAAACTTCAAGACAAGAAGTTTGCTACCACTTACGTAGGCCGCAGGCGCCCTCTCGAATAGCGAAAGGTGCCTCACCCTAGACACCTTCTCGAGTGGGTCTTAGCAGCCCAGGCATAATTAGGAAGCGTGGTGGGTTCCGCGCTCCAGATGCAGACTCAGCTGGAATTAAAGGGAAGAATGACAAGGAACTTTATGAATTGGAGCTGTAAGTTAACTCTTTGACAGAGAGAGCGAAATGGTGGTGGGGGGACAGCCCCCAGTGAAATCAGAGGTGAGAGCACAAAGCAGTTACAGTAGGGCAGACTCTGGTTTTTTTTGGGTTGGGAGATGCTCGAGAATATCCGGGTGGACTCCTGAGGCTCGATCCCGCATTTTGCGTATGCCGAGCCTCCTTCCTCATGGATCTTTGTCCAGAGTGGAATGCTCCCCCGGGCTGCCGGCACATGATCAGTGCATGACTCAGTCACGATATCAGTGCCTGCTCAGCCACGTGATCACTGACGGCACAGTCACGTGATCAGCGCCTCTCAGTCACGTGATCACCGTATGATAAACACGTGATCAGTGAACTACCAGCCACGTGATCACTGCATGCGCGGTCAGGGGGTCAGTTCCTGATCAGCCACCTGATCAGTGCGTGCAAAATCCCCTGACCAGCGCCTCTCAGTCACTGATCACTTCCTGATAAACACGTGATCAGTGCCCGAACAGCCACGTCATCAGTGCATGCGCAGTCACGTGATCAGTGCA
>NW_011383423.1:0-559 GCF_000754665.1 Bison bison bison
AGTCAGTGATGCCATCCAGCCATCTCATCCTCTGTCGTCCCCTTCTCCTTCTGCCCCCAATCCCTCCCAGCATCAGAGTCCTTTCCAATGAGTCAACTCTTGGCATGAGGTGGCCAAAGTACTGGAGTTTCAGCTTTAGCATCATTCCCTCCAAAGAAATCCCAGGGCAGATCTCCTTCAGAATGGACTGGTTGGATCTCCTTGCAGTCCAAGGGACTCTCAAGAGTCTTCTCCAACACCACAGTTCAAATTCTTCGGCGCTCAGCCTTCTTCACAGTCCAACTCTCACATCCATACATGACCACAGGAAAAACCATAGCCTTGACTAGACGGACCTTTGTTAGCAAAGTAATGTCTCTGCTTTTGAATATGCTATCTAGGTTGGTCATAACTTTCCTTCCAAGGAGTAAGCGTCTTTTAATTTCATGGCTGTAGTCACCATCTGCAGTGATTTTGGAGCCCCCAAAATAAAGTCTGACACTGTTTCCACTGTTTTCCCATCTATTTGCCATGAAGTGATAGGACCAGATGCCATGATTTTCATTTTCTGAATGTTGAG
>NW_011383424.1:0-743 GCF_000754665.1 Bison bison bison
ATCTGGAGCGCGGAACCCACCACGCTTACTAATTATGCCTGGGCTGCTAAGACCCACTCGAGAAGGTGTCTAGGGTGAGGCACCTTTCGTCTTTTCGAGAGGGCGCCTGCGGCCTACGTAAGTGGTGCAAACTTCTTGTCTTGAAGTTTGATTGGTCTTCCGCGTAAACCAAGCTACTCAGTCTCTTTTCTCCACCGAAGTTTCCTACTGAGCTCTCCTCATACTATTATTCTTGACATCTCTGATTAGCATATAAATAGTCGCCTAGGCCATCTCTCCTTCGAATACCCTGGATCAGTTGGGGCTGGTCCCCGGCAGGTGGCGACCGAACAGGGACCTCAGGAGGCCATACTCAAAGAGCTGAGCAGACACGAACCACGCAATCAGCAGGCAATAAGCATGGAGCTCAGCAGTGACGAATCATGCTGCTCAACTGGCAATAATGAAGCAGGTGTCCAGGCAGGAATCACGGAGCTCAGCTGGCAATTGTCAAGCAGGTGAGCCGACAGGAATCACGCAGCTCAGATGGCAATTGTCATGCAGATGAGCCGGCAGGAATCACGCAGCTCAGCAGGCCCTGATCACGTGACTCTGCAGGCACTGATCACGTGGCTGATCAAGTACAGATCACGTGACTGAGCATGCACTGATCACGTGGCTATCATGCACTGATGACCTGACTGCGCATGCACTGATGCTGTGGCTGATCGGGCACTGATCACATGGCTCATCATGCACTGATC
>NW_011383425.1:0-877 GCF_000754665.1 Bison bison bison
CGAGAAAAACCACGTGGCTCCCCCATCATTGCAAGATCGAAGCCCTTTCCCGCTACAGCGTCTCAGGAGAAGTCCCACGTTAGGAATTGGAGGTCGAAAGGGCACTTGGCACCCTTGATGCGACCCACAAAGTTCCCCGAAATCCCGGTCTCCCTCGAGAGGAACACTGAGGTTTTCCGGCACCCCTCCTCTGAGCCCTTTCTCCCCTCCTGATCTGGACAGGAGGGTCGACTCCCCTGCTTTGTCTGGAAGGGGTTCCCGACCTTCCGGTCGCACCTCAGGATGAGGCCGGTCTCACGAAGACATTCCAGACGTGGCCTCGTGGGTGGTTCCACGTTCCGTAGGACCCCGATTTCCCGGTCCCCTCTTGAGAAGAACCCGATGCCCGGACACCTCTCCGAACTCCACCCTGTGAATGAAGTCAACACGAAGGGGCAGGTTTTCCGTGCATCCTTCGGAAAAACCCCAGGTTCCAAATACAGCTCGACAAGCGGCCTCTCTCCCCGGGGACATCTCGAGAGGCAAGCAGAGTTCCAATGCCTCAACCCAAGACGAGGCCTGACTCTCCTGTCCCCAGTCTGCAGGGACCCTGCGATCGGAGTCTGAAATCAGAGGTACCCTGCGATTCCTGCCTCAACTGGAGATGAGGCCCTCTTCCAATGCACCAAACCCAGTGGAGTCCCGAGAGGCCCCTCCCACCTCCAGTTTCCCTGGCATCTCAGAGCCACCATGAGAAGCCCCTGAGGTCACCTGCACAAGTCGAGGGAAACCAGGGTTTCTTTCCTCAACCCGGGAAAGACCTCGAGAGACCTTCTTCAACACGTCTCGAGGCCAGATTCCCCTACCATGGCTCGGGAGCAGTGACGCGCTCTCCCTC
>NW_011383426.1:0-720 GCF_000754665.1 Bison bison bison
GTACATCACAAAGTGAGAACATTTAAGCCTTCCTCATACCCAGTGAGGATAGTATGTTTGTAAGAAAACAGATCCAAATCCCACACCCAAAAGGAACTGGGGAGGATGAGAGGAGCCCAGGTGTGATCATGTTACTCTGCTGCTTAATTATCTACCACCCATAAAAGAAAAGCTTCCCAGGTGGCACCAGTGGAAATGGACCTGCCTGCCAATGCTGGAGACGTAAGAGATGCAGGTTTGATCCCTGGGTAGGGAAGATCTCCTGGAGAGGGAAAGGCAACCCACTCCAGTATTCTTGCCTGGAGGATCCGATGGACAGAGGAGCCTGGAGGTCTACAGTCCATAGGGTTGCAAAGAGTCTGACACGACTGAAGCAACTTAGTGTGTAACATAAGGTCCACACCCCTTCCTCTGACATTCAGGGTCCCCCTAAGTTGGACACAAACTGCCATATATCCTCTATTTACACCATGATCTCATTTATTGTTTTCCATGTTGGAAGATTTCTGTTTCACTGCAGGAAATAGGGCTGAATATTTTTTGTTGGGTTGTAATCTGCTCTTCCAACAACACAAGAGAAGACTCTACACATGGACATCACCAGATGGTCAACACCGAAATCAGATTGATTATATTCTTTGCGGCCAAAGATGGAGAAGCTCTATACAGTCAAACAAAAAACAGACCAGGAGCTGACTGTGGCTCAGATCATGAACTCCT
>NW_011383427.1:0-536 GCF_000754665.1 Bison bison bison
ATGCAGAGTACATCATGGAAAATGCTGGGCTGGAGGAAGCACAAGCTGGAATCAAGTTTGCTGGGAGAAATATCAATAACCTCAGATATGCAGATGACACCATGCTTACGGTAGAAAGTGAAGAACTAAAGAGCCTCTTGATGAAAGTGAAAGAGGAGAGTGAAAAAGTTGGCTTAAAGCTCAACATTCAGAAAACTAAAATCATGGCATCCAGTCCCATCACTTCATGGCAAATAGATGGGGAAACAGTGGAAACAGTGTCAGACTTTATTTTTTTGGGGGCTCCAAAATCACTGCAGATGGTGACTGCAGCCATGAAATTAAAAGATGCTTACTCCTTGGAAGGAAAGTTATGACCAACCTAGACAGCATATTAAAAAGCAGAGACATTACTTTGTCAGCAAAGGTCCGTCTACTCAAGGCTATTGTTTTTCCAGTGGTCATGTATGGATGTGAGAGTTGGACTATGAAGAAGGCTGAGTGCCGAAGAATTGATGCTTTTGAATTGTGGTGTTGGAGAAGACTCTTGAGAGTCC
>NW_011383428.1:0-735 GCF_000754665.1 Bison bison bison
TGGACACAGGTCATGAGGAAGGAGACTCGGCATACGCAAATAGCGGGACCCAGCCTCAGAAGTCCACCCGGATATTCTCGAGCATCTCCCCCCCAAAATAACCAGAGTCTGCCTACTTTATTGCTTTGTGCTCTCACCTCTGATTTCACTGGGGGCTGTCCCCCACCACCATCTCGCTCTCTCTGTCAAAGAGTTACCTTACAGCTCCAATTCATAAAGTTCCTTGTCATTCCTCCCTCTAAATCCCAGCCGAGTCTCCATCTGGAGCGCAGAAACAACCACGCTTCCTAATAATGCCTGGGCTGCTAAGACCCACTCGAGAAGGTGTCTAGGGTGAGGCACCTTCCGCTCTTCAAGAGGGCGCCTGCGGCCTACGTAAGAGGTGCAAACTTCTTGTCTTGAAGTTTGATTGATCTCCCCCGTAAACCAAGCTACTCAGTCTCTTTTCTCCACCGAATTTTCCTACTGAGCTATCCTCATACTATTATTCTTGATATCTCTGATGAGCATATAAATAGTCGCCTAGGCCATCTCTCCTTCGAATACCCTGGATCAGCTGGGGCTGGTCCCCGGCAGGTGGCGCCCGAACAGGGACCTCAGGAGGCAGTACTCAAAGAGCTGAGCAGACACGAACCACGCAATCAGCATTCTATAAGCAGGGAGCGGAGCAGTGACGAATCGTGCTGCTCAACTGGCAATAATCAAGCAGGTGACCAGGCAGGAATCACGCAGCTC
>NW_011383429.1:0-604 GCF_000754665.1 Bison bison bison
GGTCGTTCACTGATCACGTGTTTATCATACGGTGATCACGTGACTGAGAGGCGCTGATCACGTGACTGTGCCGTCAGGGACCACGTGGCTGAGAGGGCACTGATATCGTGACTGAGCATGCACTGATCATGTGCCGGGAGCCGGGGAGGCATTCCACTCTGGACAAAGGTCATGAGGAAGGAGGCTCGGCATACGCAAATGCGGGATCGAGCCTCAGGAGTCCACCCGGATATTCTCGAGCATCTCCCCCACAAAAAAACCGGAGTCTGCCTACTCTAATGCTTTGTGCTCTCACCTCTGATTTCACTGGGGGCTGTTCCCCACCACCATCTCGATCTCTCTGTCAAAGAGTTAACTTACAGCTCCAATTCATAAAGTTCCTTGTCATTCTTCCCTTTAACTTCCAGCTGAGTCTCCATCTGGAGCGCGGAACCCACCACGCTTACTAATTATGCCTGGGCTGCTAAGACCCACTCGAGAAGGTGTCTAGGGTGAGGCACCTTTCGCTATTCGAGAGGGCGCCTGCGGCCTACGTAAGTGGTGCAAACTTCTTGTCTTGAAGTTTGATTAGTCTTCCGCGTAAACCAAGCTACTCAGTCTATTT
>NW_011383430.1:0-553 GCF_000754665.1 Bison bison bison
CTCAGACAGGTTCATCGAGTCAGTAATGCCATCCAGCAATCTCATCCTCTGTCATCCCCTTTTCCTCTTGCCCCCAATCCCTCCCGGCATCAGAGTCTTTTCCAATGAGTCAACTCTGGATGAGGTGGCGGAAGTACTGGAGTTTCAGCTTCAGCATCATTCCTCCCAAAGAATTCCCAGGACTCATCTCCTACAGAATGGACTTGTTGGATCTATTTCCAAGGGACTCTCAAGAGTCTTCTCCAACACCACAGATCAAAAGCATCAATTCTTCAGTGGTCAGCCTTCTTCACAGTCCCACTCTCACATCCATACAGGACCACAGGAAAACCATAGCCTTGACTAGATGGACCTTTGTTGGCAAAGTAATGTCTCTGCTTTTGAATATGCTATCTAGGTTGGACATAACTTTCCTTCCAAGGAGTAAGTGTCTTTTAATTTCATGGCTGCAGTCACCATCTGCAGTGCTTTTGCATCCCCCAAAAATAAATCTGACACTGCTTCCACTGTTTCCCCATCTATTTGCCATGAAGTACATGGGACAGGATGGCAT
>NW_011383431.1:0-687 GCF_000754665.1 Bison bison bison
AGGCCATGCAGGAGACGAAGGCCCTCATCTCGCGATGACGGGGGAGTCTCGGGGTTGTTCTCGAGCGGCGGCCCCAGTGTGCGCTTTCTCACGAGGTACGACGGCGAGGTCAGTGAGCCTCTAGTGGGGCGCCAGGGAAGTCGGGTCTCCATGAGAGTGGCGAGGGCGAGCGCGTCATTGCTCTCGAGCCATGATAGGGTTCCGGGGACCAGCCCCGGCTGTGCCAGGGTATTCGAAGGAGAGACGGTGTAGGCGAAGATCAGGAAACAACTGCTTAATTAAATGTTAATTAAGGACGTAAAGAGTAATAGAATGTGGATAGCTCAGTGAGGAAATTCAGTGGAGAAAAGAGGATGAATAATTCAGCCAGAAGGTAAGAGAAAGAACGACATGGTGAGACCAAGTTTCGGTGAACAAGGCCCGCACTTTATTTTTCAAAGTAGTTTTTATACCTTAAGTTATGCATAGAGGATAATGGGGAAGGGGTAGAGTCTTGCAGCAAACCAGGCTTTCTTCCTGCAAACTTATCATATGCAAAAGTTTAGGTGATTTGCATCATCTTCTGGCCCGGAGGCCTGTTAATATTTTAAGACCTTTTCTTCAGAAAACTTATTTTTCTCTAAAGGTGGTTGGTCAGGAGCCACCCTCCAAAAAAGCATTAGATAAAGTTGCATTCCTACAGAGCAA
>NW_011383432.1:0-512 GCF_000754665.1 Bison bison bison
GCAGCTCAGCTGGCAATTGTCAAGCAGATGAGCAGACAGTAATCACGCAGCTCAGCAGGCCCTGATCACCTAACTGAGCATGCACTGTTCACGTGGCTGAACATACATTGATCACGTGATTGATCATGCACTGATCACTTGGATATCATGCACTGATCACGTGGCTGATCATACACTGTTCACATGTCTGACCATGCACTGATCACGTGGCTGATCATGCACTGATCACGTGGCTATCATGCACTGAATACGTGGCTGAACATGCACTGTTCACGTGGCTGACCACGCACTGATCACGTGACTGATCATCCACTGATCAGTTGGCTATCATGCACTGATTACTTGGCTGATCAAACACTGATCACGTGATTGCTCATACACTGATCACTTGGATATCATGCACTGATCTCGTGCTGATCATACACTGTCACGTGTCTGACCATGCATTGATCACGTGGCTGATCATCACTGCTACACGTAACTGAATCATGCACTGATCACGTAATGATCAT
>NW_011383433.1:0-921 GCF_000754665.1 Bison bison bison
TCATACACAGATTACGTGAATGATCATGCACTACTCACGTTGCGGATCATGCACTCATCACGTGACTCATCATGCACTGATCATGTGGCTATCATGCACTAATCACGTGACTGATCATACACTGATCACCTGACTGATCATGCACTGATCACGTGCCTGATCATGCACTGATCACGTGGCTGATCATGCACTGATAACAAGACTGCACGTGCACTGATCAAGTGGCTGATCATGCACTGTTCTCCTGACTGATCATGCACTGTTCACGTGACTGATCATGCACTGATCACGTGCCTGATCATGCACTGATTACGTGGCTGATCATGCACTGATAACTAGACTGCACATGCACTGATCACGTGGGTGATCATGCACTAATCACGTTGCGGATCATGCACTGAGCACCCGGCTGATCATACACTGATCAGAGGCAGTACAAGCACTCATCAGGTGTCTGATCATACACTGATCACATTACTGATAATGCACTGAACACCTGCCTGATCATGCACTGATCACGTGGCTGATCATGAACTAATCACGAAGCTGATCATACACTGATCACGTGACTGTGCATGCACTGATCACATGTCTGAACATGCAATGATTACGTTGCTGATAATGCACTATTCACGTGGCTGATCATGCACTGATCACGTGCCTGATCATGCAATCTTCACGTGCCTGATCATGCACTGATCACCTGGCTGACCATGCAATGATCATGAAGCTGATCATACACTGATCACCTGACTCTGCATGCACTGATCCCGTGGCTGAACATGCAATGATTAAGTTGCTGATCATGCACTGATCACGTGGCTGACCATGCACTGATCACGAAGCTGATTATACACTGATCACGTGACTGCACATGCACTGATCACGTGGCTGATCATGAACTAATCATGAAGCTGATCA
>NW_011383434.1:0-550 GCF_000754665.1 Bison bison bison
CTCAGCCTTCTTCACAGTCCACCTATCACATCCATACATGACCACAGGAAAAGCCATAGCCTTGACTAGACGAACCTTTTTTGGAAAAATAGTGTCTCTGCTTTTGAATATGCTATCTAGGTTACAGAGTGCAAAATACCGTTCTGTACATTTATGTCTATATTGCTGTCTCACATATAGGGTCATCGTTACCATCTTTCTAAATTCCATATACATGTGTTAGTACACTCCTGATCCTGGGCATTTTCTTTCCTTTGGCCTCTTCTCATCTTTTGATGTATTCCGTAGATACAGGGTCTGTGTCATTAATCATGTATATTTAATTTGCAGCGTGCACAACTGGTTGGAAGGTTTCCAATCCTCTTGCTTAATGGCTCTATCCCTGGGTCTCTGGTGTAATTTTTGTCCTTCCTCACATGTGGTCACCAAAGGAGTCTGCCCTGAGAAACTCGTGACACACCGGGGCCTGCCTGGGTGAGCACAGGATGTGGTACAGCTGCTTGGAGTGCTGGAACCCTGGTGGTGCCAATTATGAATAGGAGCCAGCAGC
>NW_011383435.1:0-564 GCF_000754665.1 Bison bison bison
TTCTATGTAGAGGATCATGTCATCTGCAAATAGTGAGAGTTTTACTTCTTCTTTTCCAATTTAGAGTTCCTTTTATTCTTTTTCTGCTCTGATTGCTGTGGCCAAAACTTCCAAAACTATGTTGAAAAGTAATGGTGAAAGTGGGCACCCTTGTCTTGTTCCTGACTTTATAGGGAATGCTTTCAATATTTCACCATTGAGGATAATGTTTGCTGTGGGTTTGTCATATATAGCTTTTATTGTGTTAAGGTATGTTCCTTCTATTCCTGCTTTCTGGAGAGTTTTTATCATAAATGGATGTTGAATTTTGTCAAAGGCTTTCTCTGCATCTATTGAGATAATCATATGGTTTTTATTTTTCAATTTGTTACTGTGGTGTATTACATTGATTGATTTGCAGATATTGAAGAATCCTTGCATCCCTGGGATCAAGCCTACTTGGTCATGGTGTATGATCTTTTTAATGTGTTGTTGGATTCTGATTGCTAGAATTTTGTTAAGGATTTTTGCATCTATGTTCATCAGTGATATTGGCCTGTTAGTTTTTCTTTTTTGTGGGTATTC
>NW_011383436.1:0-670 GCF_000754665.1 Bison bison bison
CCCCCGCTGAGCCACATGACACCTGCCCGCTCATCTGCTTGATAATCGCCAGCTGAGCCACATGACACCTGCCCGCTCATCTGCTTGATAATCGCTAGCTGAGCCCCGCGACACCTGCTTGCTCATCTGCCTGATAATCGCCAGCTGAGCCTCGAGACACCTGCCCGCTCATCTGCTTAATAATCGCCAGCTGAGCCGCTCAGCACCTGCCCGCTCATCTGCTTGATAATCGACAGCTGAGCCCCGTGACACCTCTTGCTCATCTACTTGATAATCATCAGATGAGCCCCTCGACACCTGCCCACTCATCTGCTTGATAATCGCAAGCTGAGCCGCGCCACACCTGCCCGCTCACCTGCTTGGTAATCGCCAGCTGAGCCACATGACACCTGCCCGCTCATCTGCCTGAGAATCGCCAGCTTAGCCGCTCGACACCTGCCCGCTCATCTGCCAGATAATCGCCAGCTTACCCAGGTTACGCCTGTCCGCTCATCTGCCTGATAATCGCCAGCTGAGTCCCGCGACACCTGCCAGCTCCTCTGCTTGATAATCGCCAGCTGAGTCCCTCGACACCTGCCTACTCATCTGCTTGATAATCGCCAGCTGAGTACCGTGACACCTGCCAGCTTATCTGCTTGATATTCGCCAGCTGAGTCCCGCGACACCTGCC
>NW_011383437.1:0-689 GCF_000754665.1 Bison bison bison
GACGGTGACCAGACAGAGGAGTCCCAAGTCTCATCAGTTGTCAAAGTTGGAGGTGACGTGAGTTACTAGAGCAGGGACACATCTCCGCACCCCCAACCCCTTTTCCGGCCAAAAAAAGGGGACTGTACAACCTCAGGCCACCCTGCCCCTGCTCTCAGACCAGAGGATCCAGCCAAGTTCTTAGGCCCCAAGACCATCCGCTAACCCCTAGTGGGTGTCGGGGAAGAATGCCTCAGTCAGGCTCTGCTGGACTCTGGCTGTCCTCAATAGAGTGAGAGCCACGAGCCCTGTGGAGTGAAGGTGGGACATTCTGGGGGACTGAGGGTCTCCATGCCCCAGAACGGGGGCTGCACATAACACCCCAATCACTGCGACTCAGACGTGGACCATCCGGGCAGCACCCAGGCAGTGCTAAAGAATGAGGGGCTCCCTTACTGTGATCGAGGACATGGGACACAGCGAGGAGGGGACCACGGTCCGAGGAGCTGGCAGCTAGTCAGCAGAGGGGGGATGTCAGGGCTCGGGAGGAGTCAGGATGACGACCATCCTTCCCATCACATGGACCACTCAGGACCCTCCCCTGTGCTCAGCATTTCCTCCGGCCAAACAGAGGGAAGGGGGCTGCGGTCTGAGAAGGGAAGTTAGAGTGTGATCATAAAGGGGCAGCCGCTGGACAGCAGAGGGGCAGA
>NW_011383438.1:0-567 GCF_000754665.1 Bison bison bison
TCCTTTTCTCTTTAGTTGTCTCCTTTCAAAATTAATCTTCAAAATTTACCTCATTTCATTCTTCCATTTGGAGAAAGATATCTTTTTTGGCACTAAAAAGGCTTTTGTGGAATGTTTCAGAAATATCCATTAGCATGTATCTTTTTAAAAATGTTATGTGATGACTAGAAAACCCTGGACAGTTGTTCCCAAGGGGCTGGGGGGTGAAGGGGGTAGTTCTGGCAAAGTTCTATTTGGTACTGGTTACATGGATGCTGGCTTTATGAGAATTCATTAAGCTACATATTTGTTTCTTGGGGGTTTCTGTTTAATGTATAATAAATTTTTTTTTTAAATACTCAAAATTAAAAAAAAAAAAAACTACTCTGAATGCCTGCTTTATTTCTTAAACATGCTTGCTAATGGAGACTCTAGTGGTGTTGGGGCATTTTGCCAAGTGGAGCCAGCAGCTCAAGGGTGAGGCAGGGGTAGGGGAAGTGAGCTATGCAGGAGCCTGGATTTTACAACCAATGGAGGGAGAGCCCAGGATAGGCTGGGGAGTCAGAGGACCCTGCAACCATGGGAAGC
>NW_011383439.1:0-635 GCF_000754665.1 Bison bison bison
ACATCATGCAAAATGTCTGGCTGGATGAATTACAAGTTGGAATCAAGATTTCCAGCAGAAGTATCAACAACCTCAGGTATGTGGATGATACCACTGTAATGGCAGAAAGTGAAGAGAAAATAAAGACCCTCATGATGAGGGTAAAAGAGGAGAGTGAAAAAGCTGGCTTGCAACTCAACATGAAAGAAAACTAAGATTATGGTATATGATTCCATCACTTCATAGCAAATAAAAAATGAAAAAGTGAAAGCAGTAACAGATTTTATTTTCTTAGACTCCAAAATCAATGCAGACGGTGACTGCACTTATGAAATTAAATGACACTTGCTCCTTGGTAGAAAATGTGTCACAAAGCTGCTGCTGCTGCTGCTTAGTCACTTCAGTCGTGTCTGACTCTGTGCGACCCCATAGATGGCAGCCCACGAGGCTCCCCGTCCCTGTGATTCTCCAGGCAATAACACTGGAGTGGGTTGCCATTTCCTTCTCCAATGCATTAAAGTGAAAAGTGAAAGAGAAGTCGCTCAGTCGTGTCCAACTCTTAGCGACCCCATGGACTACAGCCCACCAGGCCCTCTGTCCATGGGATTTTCCAGGCAAGAGTACTGGAATGGGGTGCCATTGCCTTCTCCGGTTAC
>NW_011383440.1:0-537 GCF_000754665.1 Bison bison bison
ATAATGAGAAAACAGAAAGAGAAATTAAGGAAACAATTCCATTCACCATTGCAACGGAAAGAATAAAATACTTAGGAATGTATCTACCTAAAGACACTAAAGACCTATATATAGAAAACTATAAAACACTGGTGAAAGAAATCAAAGAGGACACTAATAGATGGAGAAATATACCATGTTCATGGATTGGAAGAATCAATATAGTGAAAATGAGTATACTACCCAAAGCAATTTATAGATTCAACGCAATCCCTATCAAGCTACCAACAGTATTCTTCACAGAGCTAGACAAATAATTTCACAATTTGTATGGAAATCAAAAAACCTCGAATAGCCAAAGCGATCTTGAGAAAGAAGAATGGACCTGGAGGAATCAACCTACCTGACTTCAGGCTCTACTACAAAGCCACAGTTATCAAGACAGTATGGTACTGGCACAAATACAGAAATATTGATCAATGAAATAAAATAGAAAGCCCAGAGATAAATCCACGCACATATGGACACCTTATCTTTGACAAAAGAGGCAAGAATATA
>NW_011383441.1:0-700 GCF_000754665.1 Bison bison bison
GATAACAGCTGATCTTTCAATAGAAACTCTTCAAGCCAGGAGGGAATGGCAAGACATACTTAAAATGATGAAAGAAAATAACCTACAGCCCAGATTATTGTACCCAGCAAGGATCTCATTCAAGTATGAAGGAGAAATACAAAAGCTTTTCAGACAAGCAAAAGCTGAGAGAATTCTGCACCACCAAACCAGCTCTCCAACAAATACTAAAGGATATTCTCTAGACAGGAAACACAAAAATGGTGTATAAATTCGAACCCCAAACAATAAAGTAAATGGCGACGGGATCATACTTATCAGTAATTACCTTAAACGTAAATGGGTTGAATGCCCCAACCAAAAGACAAAGACTGGCTGAATGGATACCAAAACAAGACCCCTACATATGTTGTCTACAAGAGACCCACCTCAAAACAGGGGACGCATACAGACTGAAAGTGAAGGGCTGGAAAAAGATTTTCCATGCAAATTGGGACCAAAAGAAAGCAGGAGTCACAATACTCGTATCAGATAAATTAGACTTTAAAACAAAGGCTGTGAAAAGAGACAAAGAAGGTCACTACATAATGATCAAAGGATCAATCCAAGAAGAAGATATAACAATTATAAATATATATCCACCCAACATGGGAGCACCGCAGTATGTAAGACAAATCCTAACAAGTATGAAAGGAGAAATTAACAATAACACAATAATAGT
>NW_011383442.1:0-502 GCF_000754665.1 Bison bison bison
CCTGTCTTTCACCAACTCCTGGAGTCCACCCAAACCCATGTTCATTGTGTCGGTGATGCCATCCGACCATCTCATCCTCTGTCGTCCCCTTCTCCTCCTGCCCTCAATCTTTCCCAGCATCAGTCTTTTCAACTGAATCAGCTCTCCACATCAGGTGGCCAAAGTATTGGAGTTTCAGCTTCCACATCAGTCCTTCCAATGAACACCCAGGACTGATGTCCTTTAGGATGGACTGGTTGGATCTCTTTGCAGTCCAAGGGACTCTCAAGAGTCTTCTCCAACACCACAGTTCAAAAGCATCAATTCTTCAGCTCAGCTTTCTTTATAGTGCAACTCTCACATCCATACATGACCACAGGAAAAACTATAGCCTTGACTAAACTATAGACGGACCTTTGTTGGTAAAGTAATGTCTCTGCTTTTTAATATGCTGTCTAGGTTGGTCATAACTTTCTAAGGAGCGAGCATCTTTTAATTAATGGCTGCAATCACCATCTGCAGT
>NW_011383443.1:0-573 GCF_000754665.1 Bison bison bison
TAGCAAGGAGAGATAAGAAAGCCTTCCTCAGTGGTCAATGCAAAGAAAATAGAGGAAAACAAACAGAATGGGAAAGACTAGAGATCTCTTCAAGAAAATTAGAGATACCAAGGGAACATTTCATGCAAAGATGGGCTCGATAAAGGACAGAAATGGTATGGACCTAACAGAAGCAGAAGATATTAAGAAGAGGTGGCAAGAATACACAGAACTGTAGAAAAAAGATCTTCACAACCCAGATTAATCACAATGGTGTGATCACTCACCTAGAGCCAGACACCCTGGAATGTGAAGTCAAGTGGGCCTTAGGAAGCATCACTACAACAAAGCTAGTGGAGGTGATGGAATTCCAGTTGAGCTATTTCAAAACCTGAAAGATGATGCTGTGAAAGTGCTGCACTCAATATGCCAGCAAATTGGGAAAACTCAGCAGTGGCCACAGGACTGGAAAAGGTCAGTTTCATTCCAATCCCAAAGAAAGGCAATGCCAAAGAATGCTCAAACTACCGCACAATTGCACTCATCTCACACGCTAGTAAAGTAATGCTCAAAATTCTCCAAGCCAGGCTTCAG
>NW_011383444.1:0-354 GCF_000754665.1 Bison bison bison
CTGATCATGCACTGATCACGTGGCTATCATGCACTGCTCGAGTGGCTGATCATGCAGTGATCACGTAGCTACCATGTACCGGTCACGTGACTGATCATGCACCCATCGGGTGACTGAATCCTGCACTGATCACGTTGCTATCATGCACTTTTCACGTGGCTGATCATACACTGATCACCTGCCTGGTCATGCACAGATCACGTCACTAATCATGAACTGATCACGTAGCTATCAACACATCACGTGGCTATCAGGCACTGCTCATGTGGCTGATCATGCAATGATCACGTAGCTACCATGTATTGGTCACGTGACTGATCATGCACTGATCACGTAAATGATCATGCACTGATC
>NW_011383444.1:4653-5146 GCF_000754665.1 Bison bison bison
AATAATCATGGAGCTGAGCAAACAGGAATCACGCAGCTCAGCATGCAATAATCAAGAAGCTGAGCAGGCAGGAATCACGCAGCTTAGCAGGCAATAATCATGGAGCTGAGCAGACTGTAATGAAGTGGCTAAGCAGACTCTAATCACGTCACTCAGCCGGCTCCTAACCCGGTCTTGAGCAGGCACTAATCACGCAGCTGAGCAGGGACTAATCACACAGCTGATCAGGCACGAGTCACGCAGCTGAGCAGGGATTAAGCATGCAGCTGAGCAAGCGCTAATCACTTGATTCAGCAGACCCTGATCACGTGACTGAGCAGGCCCTGATTCCGTGGCTGAGCATGCACTGATCATGTGACTGAGCATGCACTGATCACGTGACAGTGAGGCACTGATCACGTGACTGAGCATGCACTGATCACGTGACTGAGAGGCACTGATCACGTGACTGAGAGGCACTGATCACATGACTGAGAGGCGCTGACCACGTGGC
>NW_011383445.1:0-535 GCF_000754665.1 Bison bison bison
ATCTCCTGGCTGATCACGCACTAATCACTTGCTTATCATGCACTGATCAGGTGGCTAGTATGCACTGATCACGTGGCTGAGCATGCACTAATCACTTGTCTGATCATACACTGATCACGTGGCTATCATGCACTGATCACGTGACTAATCATATATTGGTCATGTAACTAATCATGCACTGATCACGTGGCGATCTTGCACTGATCACGTGGCTGATCATGCACTGATCACATTCCTGATCATGCACTGATCACGTGCCTCATCCTGCATTGATCACCTTGCTGATCATGCACTGATCACGTGCCGGATCATGCACTGATCACGTGCCTCATCATGCACTGATCACGTGACTGATCATGCACTGGTCACGTGGCTGATCATGCATTGATCACCCAGTTAATCATACACTGATCACGTGACTACACATGCAATGATCATGTGGCTTGTCATGCACTGATCACGTGGTTGATCATGCACTGGTCACGTGGCTCATCATGCATTGATCACACAGCTAATCATACACTGATCACCTGAC
>NW_011383446.1:0-636 GCF_000754665.1 Bison bison bison
GATCCCGGTCGCCCCTGGAGAGGAGCATTGGCTTCTGGACACAAGCCTAGATGAGGTCTATTGGCCCTGCAGTCACGCGAGAGCCTTCCCCAGCTTTCCTCCGCAACCCGAATGGAAGATTGGACTTCCCTGGGCCAACACAAGAGGCATCCTGAATTCCCCGTCGTAACTCGAGAATCCCGCCGCAACTCGAGAAAAACCACGTGGTTCCCCCGTCATCGCAAGATGAAGCCCTTTCCCGCTACAGCGTCTCAGGAGAAGTCCCACGTTAGGAATTGGAGGTCTAAACGGTACTTGGCTCCCTTGATGCGCCCCCACGAAGTTCCCCGGCATCCCGGTCTCCCTTGAGAGGAACACCGAGGTTTTCCGGCACCACTTCCTCTGAGCCCCTTCTACCCTCCTGATCTCGACAGGAGGGTCGACTCCCCTGCTTTGTCTGGAAGGGGTTCCCGACCTTCCAGTCGCACCTCAGGATGAGGCCGGTCTCACGACGACATTCCAGACGTGGCCTCGTGGGTGCTCGCACATTGGGAAGCACCCTGATTTCCCGGTCCCCTCTTGATAAGAACCCGATGCACGAACACCTCTCCGAACTACACCCTGTGAATGAAGTCAACACGAAGGGGCAGTGACTCG
>NW_011383447.1:0-861 GCF_000754665.1 Bison bison bison
GTGGGTGCTTCCACGTTGCGAAGCACCCCGATTTCCCGGTCCCCTCTTGGTAAGAACCCGATGCCCGGACACCTCTCCGAACTCCACCCTGTGAATGAAGTCAACACGAAGGGGCAGTGACTCGCCCGTGCATCGTCCGGAAAAGACCCCCGGGTTCCAAATACCGCTCGACAAGTGGCCTCTCTCCGCGGGGACACCTCGAGAGGCAAGCGGAGTTCCATGCCTCAACCCAAGACGAGTCCTGACTCTCCTGTCCCCAGTCTGCAGGGACCCTGCGATCGGAGTCTGAAATCACAGGAACCCTGAGGTTCCTGCCTCAACTGGAGATGAGGCCCTCTTCCAATGCACCAAACCCCGTGGAGTCCCGAGAGGCCCCCCCCAGTCCAGTTTCCCTTACTCTCAGAGCCACCATGAGAAGCCCCCTGAGGTCACCTGCACAAGTCGAGGGAAGCCAGGGTTTCCTGCCTCAACCCGAGAATGACCTCGAGAGACCTTCTTCGACACGTCTTGAGGCCAGGTTTCCCTACCATGACTCGAGAGCAATGACGCGCTCCCCCTCGCCACTCGCATGGAGACCCGACTTCCCTGGCGCCCCACGAGAGGCTCACTGACCTCGCCGTCGTACCTCGTGAGAAACCGCACCCTGGGGCCGCCGCTCGAGAACCACCCCGAGACTCCCCCGTCATCGCGGAGATGAGGGCCTTCGTCTCCTGCATGGCCTAGAGGCCAACCTCGCGACCTCTCTCCAAACGCCTCAGGAGGCTTGACTCCCTTTAGTCCACCCAGTGAGCTCCAAGAGATACCCGTCGCGACTCGAGAGCAGAGCGGGGTTCTTTGCTTCCACTCGAGATGAATGCCTGT
>NW_011383448.1:0-586 GCF_000754665.1 Bison bison bison
CCCCGTCATCGCAAGATGTAGCCCTGTGCCGCTACAGCGTCTCAGGAGAAATCCGACTTTAGGAATTGGAGTTCGAAACGTACTTGTCACCCTTGATGAGACCCACAAAGTGCCCCGACATCCCGGTCTCCCTCGAGAGGAACACCGAGGTTTTCCGGCACCACTTCCTCTGAGCCTCTTCTACACTCCTGATCTGGACAGGAGGGTCGACTCTTCTGCTTTGACTGGAAGGGGTTCCCGACCTTCCGGTCGCACCTAAGGATGAGGCCGGTCTCACGACGACATTCCAGACGTGGCCTCGTGGTTGGTTCCGCATTCCGAAGGACCCCGATTTCCCGGTCCCCTCTTGATAAGAACCCGATGCCCGGACACCTCTTCGAACTCCACCCTGTGAATGAAGACAACAGGAAGGGGTAGTGACTCGCCCGTGCATCGTCGGGAAAAAACCCCCAGGTTCCAAATACCGCTCGACAAGTGGTCTGTCACCCCGGGAACACCTCGAGAGGCAAGCGGAGTTCCATGCCTCAACACAAGACGAGGCCTGACTCTCCTTTCCCAAGTCTGCAGGGACCCTGGGATCAGAGTC
>NW_011383449.1:0-559 GCF_000754665.1 Bison bison bison
TTCAGCCACGTGATCAGTGCATGCACAGCACGTGATCAGTGATGATCAGCTTGGTGATCATGCATGGCAGCCACTGATTAGTGCATGATCAGGCACGTGAAGAGTGCATGATCAGCACCTGATCAGTGCATGATCAGCCATGTGATCAGTGCATGCACAGTCACGTGATCAGTGTATGATCAGTCACGTGATCAGTGCATGATAGCCACAGATCAGTGCATGATCAGTCACGAGAATAGTGCATGATCAGCCACGTGATCAGTGCATGACCAGGCAAGTGATGAGTGCATGATCAGGCACGTGATCAGTTCTTGATCAGGCGTCGTGACTCAGTGCTATGATCAGTCACATGATCAGTGTATGATCAGCCACGTGATCAGTGCATGATAGCCACGTGACCCCTGCATGATCAGTCACGTGATCAGTGCATGTTCATCTATTCGATCATTGCATGCACAGTCACGTGATCAGTGTATGATCAGCTTCATGATCAATGAATGATCAGCCACGTGATCATTGCATGTTCATCCATTCGATCAGTGCATGCACAGTCACGTGA
>NW_011383450.1:0-1060 GCF_000754665.1 Bison bison bison
AGGATTGTTGGGAAGATTAAACAAAGCAATACGGGTAAAGTGACTAGCAGAGTGCTTGACTTACAGCTACTTCCTTTTCACCTTTTGTTTTTGGTTAATGACCTTATTGGTTGATGGTGACCTAGCCTCAAAGTTACAGTCTGACTTCAGCTTCCTACTCTCTTGAAGTTTTACGATTATTGGCAAAGAATTGCTCAATAGTTCCTTTGCTTACCCCTGGACTCCTGTTTTTTTTTTCTTGTTCAATCAACAGATCAACAGCTATTTATTACGCACATACCATGTGCCATGCACTATGCTGAACTTCAGATAAGAGTAAACAAGACAGGATTTTTGTCAGTAGAATTGGAGCCAGTTCATAAAAGCCAATTGTGTGCCTCTTTTCCCAACACTGTGTTCACTGGCATCATATTGGTAGATTGAATCAGGCGTTGAGAATATTTATGCCACATAAATTGGTAAATGCTACAAGTAAGAGGTAAATGCTACAAATAAGAGGTTTTTCCCCTTCTCTTAGAGCTATTGCTAATATTTACTAGCACATTAATTGTTTCCAATCTTATGGGGCTTAAATTCTAATGAAAGAGAAATTGTAAATGAGTAAACAAATATATGAGAAAGGTGGCTATATTTTTCCCTTGCCCAATAACTTCCAGTGGAGTTGAAAATTCAAAATATAGAGGCTGTATTGCTTAAAGCAATGGTTTGCATCCTTTTAGTTTATACAATTGCATCTCCAAAAAATTAAAACAACAAACAAAATTATCAAAGCAATGCATGCACACGTTTTTAAAAAGTCAAGAAATCTAAAAGTTTTGTATCAACAAGGAAGTCCCTAGGCCTTCCTCTCACTCTTCATCAGAAACAACTACTTTCATGTCTTTTAGTTCTCTCTTGTGGTATTTATATTTCTAAATATCACACTGCTACTGGTTTCTTGATTACTCTACTTTGGATATTATTTGCTCATTTCCTATTATAGTTAAAGATTGTTAGCTCTTATATACTTTCTTACCCTCCTTCAGACTCTCAATACAATTATGTCACACCTTTTAGTTAA
>NW_011383451.1:0-702 GCF_000754665.1 Bison bison bison
GTGTGTGTGACTGTGGTGTGTGTGTGTGAATGTCATGTGTGTGGTGTGTGTTTGTGGATGTGGTGTGTGTGAATGTCGTGTGTGTGAATGTGCCGTGTGTGTGATTGTGCTGTGTGCACCATGCTGGGACATGTGACGGCTTCGCAGAGACCACTGCAGTGTCAGGGGCGGGCGCACCGGTGGCCACTTATGGAGCAGTTATCGGGTCCCAGGCTTGGGCACAGACCCTTCGCCCAGCTTGCTCCCTGAGGGTGCCCAGCCGCCTGAGGTTGGTGCCCCCGTCGGGACACCGAGGCGCAGGTGGCGGATGACTTGCCCGAGGGAGCCTGGGACTCCTGCCGCACCTTCTCTGTCTCTTCCGGTGAGAGGAGCTCGGTCCGATCTTGGGGACCCGCCCTCCCTTTCCTGCCCCTGTGTGTCTGTGCTGATGGAAACGCTCGTTCCGAGGAGCCTAATGCGGTTTTTGTTCCTGGCCCAGAGAGATCCGATCACGGTAATTCTGTATTCACTTGCCTCTGTTTATCCCCCAAGCCCGGCCGGCACTGGGAAGCAGATTATCAGCGCCAGGCTTGATAAATTGGACTCGGCTGGAATGGAAGAGAAATCCTGTTTTATTATTGCAGACAAAGCTGGTGGGCAGGCAGCGTATGTTGTGTTGGCAGCCCCTCGGTGCTCAGAGCCTCAGAGCAATCAGGGCCTTTC
>NW_011383452.1:0-547 GCF_000754665.1 Bison bison bison
CCCCAGGCCTAGGAGCAACCAAGCCCACGTGTGACAACTACTGAGCCCATGCTCCAAAACAACAAAAGCCACTGCAATGAGAAGCCTACGCACCGCAAAGAGAGTAGATCACCGCCCCCCAGCTCCCCACAACTAGAGACAAGCCTGTGCAACAACGAAGACCTAGCATAGACCCCTCCCCTCAAAAGAAAACAAAAAAACAAAAGGACCCAACCAACCAACCAGAAAAAACTACGCACGTTGTTCACAAAGCCTGTTTCACCTTGAGGTGCATACATGACTTTCTGCAGATCCTCCCAGAACAACCCAAGCTGCACTGGCCACTCTCACCATCAGGACCCTAAGCTGTCCTCAGTCTTTATCAGAAAAGCCACCTTTTTCTTAAGGTGCCTGGGGTGGTTAGATAATTAAGGGTTAAGGAAGTGCCTCTGCCATCTGGTCAACCTCCAACATTGGATTACTTGTGTGTTGGTGGCTTAGTCAATGAATTCACTGTAGAGTGCCTTTATAATCACTTAAAAAACAAAAAAACAAGTATGTGATCTAT
>NW_011383453.1:0-635 GCF_000754665.1 Bison bison bison
TGAAATCAGAGGAACCCTGAGGTTCCTGCCTCAACTGGAGATGAGGCCCTCTTCCAATGCACCAAACCCCGTGGAGTCCCGAGAGGCCCACCCCCCCAACTCCAGTTTCCCTGACTTCTCAGAGCCACCATGAGAAGCCCCCTGAGGTCACCTGCACAAGTCGAGGGAAGCCAGGGTTTCCTGCCTCAACCCGAGAAAGACCTCGAGAGACCTTCTTCAACACGTCTCGAGGCCAGGTTCCCCTACCATGACTCGAGAGCAATGACGCGCTCCCCTCGCCACTCGCATGGAGACCCGACTTCCCTGGCGCCCCACGAGAGGCTCACTGACCTCGCCGTCGTACCTCGTGAGAAACCGCACCCTGGGGCCGCCGCTCGAGAACCACCCCGAGACTCCCCCGTCATCGCGGAGATGAGGGCCTTCGTCTCCTGCATGGCCTAGAGGCCAACCTCGAGACCTCTCTCCAAACGCGTCAGGAGGCTTGACTCCCTTTAGTCCACCCAGTGAGCTCCAAGAGATACCCGTCGCGACTCGAGAGCAGAGCGGGGTTCTTTGCTTCCACTCGAGATGAATGCCTGTCTCCCCGGGTGCGTCTGGAATGCAACCCCGAGATCCCGGTCGCCCCTGGAGAGGTA
>NW_011383454.1:0-660 GCF_000754665.1 Bison bison bison
CGAGTTACGACGGGGAATCGGGATGCCTATTGTGTTGGCCCAGGGAAGTCCAATCTTCCATTCGAGTTGCGAAGAAAAGCTGGGGATTGCTCTCGAGTGACTGCAGGGCCAAGAGACCTCATCTAGGCCTGTGTCCAGAAGCCAATGTTCCAATCCAGGGTCGACCGGGATCTCGGGGTTGCATTCCAGACGCACCCGGGTAGACAGGCATTCATCTCGAGTGGAAGCAAAGAACCCCGCTCAGCTCTAGAGTCGCGACGGGTATCTCTTGGAGCTCACTGGGTGGACTAAAGGGAGTCAAGCCTCCTGAGGCGTTTGGAGAGAGGTCGCGAGGTTGGCCTCTAGGCCATGCAGGAGACGAAGGCATTCATCTCCGCGATGACGGGGGAGTCTCGGGGTGGTTCTCGAGCGGCGGCCCCAGGGTGCGGTTTCTCACGAGGTACGACGGCGAGGTCAGTGAGCCTCTCGTGGGGCGCCAGGGAAGTCGGGTCTCCATGCGAGTGGCGAGGGGTGCGCGTCATTGCTCTCGAATCATGGTAGGGGAACCTGGCCTCAAGACGTGTGGAAGAAGGTCTCTCGAGGTCTTTCTCGGGTTGCGGCAGGAAACCCTGGCTTCCCTCGACTTGTGCAGGTGACCTCAGCGGGCTTCTCATGGTGGCT
>NW_011383455.1:0-515 GCF_000754665.1 Bison bison bison
TAGATCTGTAGTCCATGGGGTCACAAAAGTTGGAAACAACTTAGCAACTAAACAACAACAGCAACAATCCCCTTGGCTTCCAGGATCAAGGGACTGAAACTGCTGGTGTCTGAACAAGTCAGAATCTATCTAATCTAGTGGGTGTGAAACCCAGCAGCCACTCCAGGAAGGTGGAAGTGGCAGGGCTCTGTGGGATATGCATATGTTTTTATAGTGAAAGGGTCACAGGCATCAAGATGATTGTGATGACTTGGAAGGAGTCATCTGCTTCTGCTGCCTCTTCTAAGCAGAGATTGGCTCTGTGAAACAGCCTGTTCCTGTTGGTTGGAGGCTCTTGGACTCTCAAGGAGTAAAGACTGCTCCCCATGTTAGCCTCACTTTAGCTGAGCTGAGCTCCTTCACCTGGAACAGGGGAGCTCCTGGATCCAGACTTCAGCACACCAGGCTCCTCCAATGGGGGATGAGTGTGAGTGCACCACTGGCCTCTTATCCCTGATTGGGCTGGAAGGAAGAGA
>NW_011383456.1:0-550 GCF_000754665.1 Bison bison bison
GTCCCGACGACGGCCCCCCCCCCCACCTCCCAGTTTCCCTGACTTCTCAGAGACACCATGAGAAGCCCCCTGAGGTCACCTGCACAAGTCGAGGGAAGCCAGGGTTTCCTGCCTCAACCCGAGAAAGACCTCGAGAGACCTTCTTCCACACGTCTCGAGGCCAGGTTCCCCTACCATGACTCGAGAGCAATGACGCGCTCCGCCTCGCCACTCGCATGGAGACCCGACTTCCCTGGCGCCCCACGAGAGGCTCACTGACCTCGCCGTCGTACCTCGTGAGAAACCGCACCCTGGGGCCGCCGCTCGAGAACCGCCCCGAGAGTCCCCCGTCATCGCGGAGATGAGGGCCTTCGTCTCCTGCATGGCCTAGAGGCCAACCTAGCGACCTCTCTCCAAACGCCTCAGGAGGCTTGACTCCCTTTAGTCCACCCAGTGAGCTCCAAGAGATAGCCGTCGCGACTCGAGAACAGAGCGCGGTTCTTTGCTTCCACTCGAGATGAATGCCTGTCTCCCCGGGTGCGTCTGGAATGCAACCCCGAGATCCCGGTCG
>NW_011383457.1:0-688 GCF_000754665.1 Bison bison bison
CTCATCTCCAGTTGAGGCAGGAACTTCAGGGTTCCTCTGATTTCAGACTCCAATCGCAGGGTCCCTGCAGACTGGGGACAGAAGAGTCAGGCCTCGTCTTGGGTTGAGGCATGGAACTCCGCTTGCCTCTCGAGGTGTCCCCGGGGAGAGAGGCCACTTGTCGAGCGGTATTTGGAACCTGGGGGTCTTTTCCGGACGATGCACGGGCGAGTCACTGCCCCTTCGTGTTGACTTCATTCACAGGGTGGAGTTCGGAGAGGTGTCCGGGCATCGGGTTCTTACCAAGAGTGGACCGGGAAATCGGAGTGCTTCGCAATGTGGAAGCACCCACGAGGCCACGTCTGGAATGTCGTCGTGAGACCGGCCTCATCCTGAGGTGCGACCGGAAGGTCGGGAACCCCTTCCAGACAAAGCAGGGGAGTCGACCCTCCTGTCGAGATCAGGAGGGTAGAAGGGGCTCAGAGGAAGTGGTGCCGGAAAAACCTCGGTGTTCCTCTCCAGGGAGACCGGGATGACGCGGAACTTTGTGGGGGTGCATCAAGGGTGCCGAAGTACCGTTTCGGCCTCCAAATTCCTAACGTGGGACTTCTCCTGAGACGCTGTAGCGAGAAAGGGCTTCATCTTGCGATGACGGGGGAACCACGTGGTTTTTCTCGAGTTGCGGCGGGATTCTCGAGTTACGACGGGG
>NW_011383458.1:0-750 GCF_000754665.1 Bison bison bison
AGCTCCCTATAGTTTCTTATATAGTTCCTTTTCTTACATAGTTTTTCTATAAGCTAAAGAAGGCAGGGTCTTTGACTGACCATCCAGTTGTGCTCAGAATTCTGGCCTTGCACATAGCAAATGCCCAACCCTGTGCTGCTTAATTGATTAATGAATGTCAAGGTCTGCTCAAATAAACTCTAAACCTCTGCTGAAATAAAATGTGGGATCTTCATCAGTTCAGTTCAGTCGCTCAGTCGTGTCCGACTCTTTGCGACCCCATGAATCGCAGCACGCCAGGCCTCCCTGTCCATCACCAACTCCCCGAGTTCACTTAGACTCACGTCCATCGAGTCAGTGATGCCATCCAGCCATCTCATCCTCTGTCGTCCCCTTCTCCTCCTGCCCCCAATCCCTCCCAGCATCAGAGTCTTTTCCAATGAGTCAACTCTTCGCGTGAGGTGGCCAAAGTACTGGAGTTTCAGCTTTAGCATCATTCCTTCCAAAGAAATCCCAGGGCTGATCTCCTTCAGAATGGACTGGTTCCATCTCCTTGCAGTCCAAGGGACTCTCAAGAGTCTTCTCCAACACCACAGTTCAAAAGCATCAATTCTTCGGCGCTCAGTCTTCTTCACAGTCCAACTCTCACATCCATACATGACTGCTGGAAAAACCATAGCCTTGACTAGATGGACCTTTGTTGGCAAAGTAATGTCTCTGCTTTTGAATATGCTATCTAGGTTGGTCATAACTTTCCTTCCAAGGAGTAAG
>NW_011383459.1:0-718 GCF_000754665.1 Bison bison bison
TGGAAAAGGCTTTATGAATAAAAAAATAAAAATGTTATTTATATCTTAAGAAATTTGTAAAACAAGTTAAATATCTAAAAATAGGATCAACAAAAATGGTTTATCCACTTAATGAACTCATGTTCTCATTAAAAAATGATAGTTTGTGAAAAGATACATTATAGTGAGCTACAGAATTCTTTTTATTGTATAATTAACATTCTAATTACATTTAAAATATATTTATAGGGTAAAAGAGAATAGAATCATAACTAATAATGTGACTATTTTTCCCTTTCTTTTCCAAATAATTAAAATACATTCTCTTTATATTTAAAAATTATTGAAAGCCAGTGCACTGGAAAACTTGTTATTTAAAAGTACCCAATAGCAAATAGTTCCATAAAGCAAGGAATCCTATTTAAGAAAATTATTTTTTTATTCTTTTGAATATTGGATGCATTTCAACATAATATATAAAGATATTTACTATTTACTTTTTTTGCTATTTACTATTTTATTAATACAAACTATAATTTCTTAGCACTAGCATTTCTTACATTTCAGTAGAGTTGATAGTTTTTTATATGGAATAAAATAACTGATACATTTTTACTAAAACATAAAAATCCAGTGATGTGGAAAAGCCATGTTCACTAACATGTTGAAGGACCAAAACATGCTGGTTAAAGAAGTATTCTCACTGACTTTGAACCACCTGGCTCTAGGGAGAAGCCAT
>NW_011383460.1:0-695 GCF_000754665.1 Bison bison bison
GGTTGCAATGCACCCATAGGTTTCACAGATGCACTACTTTTCTAAGGTCTGTTAGGAGACGCCATTTGTTAGGTTTTGTTTTTTTTTTTTTATTGACAAAGATAGCAGAGTTCCAAGGAGAACAAGACTCTTCAATATGTTTTAATTCTAGTTGTGCATCTATAAGTTCCTTACCTGCCTGTAATTTCTCTTTCGTGAGGGGCCACTGCTCTGTCCAAATAGGCTCGTCATTCTTCCAAGTTATTTTAATAATTGTATTGTTTGTTAAATGAGGAGGGGCCCCCAGGGAAAATGTGGAATGTATATCTGAGTATGTCATATCTTATATCTTTTTATTAAAAGCATATATCTCACTTTTCCTTAGCAACTATGAAGTGTCTTGTACATTAGCATTTTATAGATTGGTGAATATATTTATTACATAAAAATATATATTTATATTTATATATATCAATATATTATACATTATAAAATATATTTATTAATAGTTTAAAATCTCTTTAGTCTTTCTGTAAGAAAAACTTTTTGTAAGAGGAATTTAATGTTTAGTAATTAATGTTTTAAAATCTTATTTTATTTGGAAATGACCTAGCTATTTAATAAGCTTTTATTATTTAGTTTAGTACAACTCTAGAAATTTAAGTTATTCCAATCCTAAGAGACTATTTTAGATTATAATAACAGATTATAATAAT
>NW_011383461.1:0-638 GCF_000754665.1 Bison bison bison
CACGCAATCAGCAGGCAATAAAGCATGGAGCTCAGCTGTGATGAAATCATGCTGCTCAAACTGGCATAAATCAAAGCAGGTGACCAGGCGGAAATCACGCAGCTCAGCTGCCAACTGTCATGCAGATGAGCCGGCAGGAATCACGCAGCCCACCAGGCCCTGATCACGTGACTCTGCAGGCACTGATCACATGGCTGATCAAGTACAGATCACGTGACTGAGCATGCACTGATCACTGGCTATCATGCACTGATCACGTGACTGTGCAGGCACTGATGACGTGGCTGATCAGGCACTGATCACATGGCTCATCATGCACTGATCACGTGTTTGTCAGGCAGTGATCAGTGACTGACAGGCGCTGATCATGGGACCATGCACGCACTGATCACGTGGCTGATCAGGAACTGAACACCTGACTGCGCATGCAGTGATCACGTGGCTGGACGTTCACTGGTCACGTGTTTATCATACGGTGATCACGTGACTGACGAGGCGCTGATCACGTAACTGTGCCGTCAGTGATCACGTGGCTGATAAGGCAGTGATATCGTGACTGAGCATGCACTGATCATGTGCCGGGAGACGGTGAGGCATTCCACTTTCGACAAAGGTCATGAGGAAGGAGGTTCGGCATA
>NW_011383462.1:0-640 GCF_000754665.1 Bison bison bison
ACGAAGGCCCGCAACTCGCGATTAAGGGGGAGGCTCGGGGTTGTTCTCGAGCGGCGGCCCCAGTGTGCGGTTTCTCGCGAGGTACGACGGCGAGGTCAGTGAGCCTCTCGTGGGGCGCCAGGGAAGTCGGGTCTCCATGCGAGTGGCGAGGGGGAGCGCGTCATTGCTCTCGAGCCATAGTAGGGGAATCTGGCCTCGAGACGTGTTGAAGAAGGTCTCTCGAGGTCTTTCTCGGGTTGAGGCAGGACACCCTGGGGTCCCTCGACTTGTGCAGGTGACCTCAGGGGGCTGCTCATGGTGGCTCTGAGAAGTCAGGGAAACTGGAGGTGGGAGTGTCCTCTCGGCACTCCACTGGGTTTGGGCATTGCAAGAGGGCCTCATCTCCAGTTGAGGCAGGAACCTCAGGGTTCCTCTGATTTCAGACTCCGATCCCAGGGTCCCTGCAGACTTGGGAAAGGAGAGTCAGGCCTCGTCTTGGGTTGAGGCATGGAACTCCGCTTGCCTCTCGAGGTGTTCCCGGGGAGACAGGCCACATGTTGAGCGGTATTTGGAATCTGGGGGTCTTTTCCCAACGATGCACGGGCGAGTCACTACCCCTTCGTGTTGTCTTCATTCACAGGGTGGAGTTCAAAGAGGTGTC
>NW_011383463.1:0-819 GCF_000754665.1 Bison bison bison
GAGACCAGGAGGGTAGAAGGGGCTCAGAGGAAGTGGTGCCGGAAAACCTCGGTGTTCCTCTCCAGGGAGACCGGGATGACGGGGAATTTTGTGGGGGCGCATCAAGGGTGCCAAGTACCGTTTCGACCTCCAGTTCCTCACGTGGGACTTCTCCTGAGACGCTGGAGCGGGAAAGGGCTTCATCTTGCGATGACGGGGGAACCACGTGGTTTTTCTCGAGTTGCGGCGGGATTCTCGAGTTACGACGGGGAATTCAGGATGCCTCTTGTGTTGGCCCAGGGAAGTCCAATCTTCCATTCGAGTTGCGGAGGAAAGCTGGGGATTGCTCTCGAGTGACTGCAGGGCCAATAGACCTCATCTAGGCTTGTGTCCAGAAGCCAATGTTCCTCTCCAGGGGCGACCGGGATCTCGGGGTTGCATTCCAGACCCACCCGGGGAGACAGGCATTCATCTGGAGTGGAAGCAAAGAACCCCGCTCTGGTCTCGAGTCGCGAAGGGTATCTCTTGGAGCTCACTGGGTGGACTAAAGGGAGTCAAGCCTCCTGAGGCGTTTGGAGAGAGGTCGCGAGATTGGTTTCTAGGCCATGCAGGAGAGGAAGGCCCTCATCTCCGCGATGACGGAGGAGTCTCGGGGTGGTTCTCAAGCGGCGGCCCCAGGGTGCGGTTTCTCACGAGGTACCACGGCGAGGTCAGTGAGCCTCTCGTGGGGCGCCAGGGAAGTCGGGTCTCCATGCGAGTGGCGAGGGGGAGCGCGTCATTGCTCTCGAGTCATGGGAGGGGAATCTGGCCTCGAGACGTGTGGAAGAAGGTCTCTCGAGG
>NW_011383464.1:0-510 GCF_000754665.1 Bison bison bison
GCTGCCATCTATGGGGTTGCACAGAGTTGGACACGACTGAAGCGACTTAGCAGCAGCAGCAGCAGCACTCAACTTGATCAAGGGCATCTACAAAAAAGCCTGAAGTTAAAATCCTACTTAATAGTGAAATATGGAATGATTTTCCCCTAAAATTAGGAACAAGGATTTCTGCTTTCAACACTTCTATTCTACATTATATTAGAGATTCTAAAATAAATAGCAACTGAAAAATAAAGGCATGCAGAATGAAAAGGAAGAAATAAAGCCACTTTTAATTGCAGACAACATGATCATCTATGTAGAAAATTCCAATGAATTTAACAAAAGAAAACAAAAGCTACTAAACCTAATACCTGTTTATCAATATCATCAGTTATAAGGCCAACATTATTTATTTCTATAGAATAAAAATTAGAAGTTGAAATTTAACAAAGTACCATTTGTAATATCAAACCCAAGGAAATACTAAGTTAGAATAAATCTAACAAATATGTGCATGATTTGCACACT
>NW_011383465.1:0-507 GCF_000754665.1 Bison bison bison
CACCCCACTCCAGTACTCTTGCCTGGAAAATCCCATGGACGGAGGAGCCTGGTGGGCTGTAGTCCATGGGGTCGCTAAGAGTCGGACATTTACTGAGAGACTTCACTTTCACTTTTCACTTTCATGCATTGGAGAAGGAAATGGCAACCCACTCCAGTGTTCTTGCCTGGAGAATCCCAGGGACGGGGGAGCCTGGTGGGCTGCCGTTTATGGGGTCGCACAGAGTCGGACACGACTGCAGCGACTTAGCAGCATCAGCAGCAGAAGGTAAAACAAGGTCACTAGTTTGGGTCCTGATGTCATAGGACTGCGATCCTTAATAAGAGCTCAGGACACAGATGCACCCAGAGGCATGACCGCGTGGGGACACAGGGAGCAGATGGCCATCCACACGCCCAGGAGAGAGGTCTCAGGAGGAACCAGCCCTGGCCACACATGGGTCTCAGACTCCAGCCTCCAGGACTGGGGGAGACATTACAGGCTATTATTGCTCCAGCCACTACCCCC
>NW_011383466.1:0-328 GCF_000754665.1 Bison bison bison
CTGATCAGTGCGTGCACAGTCCCCTGATCAGCGCCTGTCAGTCACTGATCACTGCCGGATAAACCCGTGATCAGTGCCCGAACAGCCACGTCATCAGTGCATGCGCAGTCACGTGATCAGTGCATGATAGCCACGTGATCACTGCGTGCACAGTCCCATGATCAGCGCCTTTCAGTCACTGATCTTGCCTGATAAACACGTGATCAGTGCATGATGAGCCATGTGATCAGTGCCTGACCAGCACGTCATCAGTGCATGCGCAGTCACGTCATCAGTGCATGATAGCCACGTGATCAGTGCATGCTCAGTCACGTGATCTGTACTTGAT
>NW_011383466.1:4671-5151 GCF_000754665.1 Bison bison bison
CACATGGTCTGTGCATGACAGGCACATGATCAGTGTATGATATCCACGTGATCATTGCATTATAGCGACGTGATCAGTTCATGATTAGTCACGTGACCTGTGCATGACCAGGCATGTAATCAGTGTATGATCAGTCACGTGATCAGTGCATGATCGCCACGTGATTTGTGCAGGATCAGTCAGGCGACCAGTACATTGTAGCTACGTGATCATTTCATGATCAACCATGTGAGTAGTGCATGGTAGCCACATGATCATTGCATGATCACCTCCGTGAGCAGTGTATGATCAGCCTCGTGATCAGTGCATGATAGCCAGGTGATCAGTGCATGATCAGTCACGTGGTCAGTGCATGATCAATTACGTGATAAGTGCATGATCAGTCACGTGACCAGTACATGGTAACTACATGATCATTGCCTGTTCAGCCACATGAGCAGTGCATGATATCCACGTGATCAGTGCATGATACCCAAGTGA
>NW_011383467.1:0-517 GCF_000754665.1 Bison bison bison
AGTGCATGATCAGCCACGTGATCAGTGTACCATCAACTACGTGATCAGTGCATGACCTGCCACATGAACAGTGCTAGATCAGCCAAGTGATCAGTGCATGCACAGTCACGTAATCAGTGTATGATCAGCTCCGTGATCAGTGCATCATCATCCATGTGATCAGTGCATGACCAGGCACGTGATCAGTGCATGATAGCCACCTGATCAGTGCATGATGAGCAACCTGATTAGTGCATGAGCAGAAACGTGATCAGTGCATGATCTGCAATGTGATTAGTGCATGATCAGCCATGTAATCAGTGTATGATCAACTACGTGATCAGTGCATGCACAGTCACGTGATCAGTGTATGATCAGCTTCGTGATCAGTACATGATCAGCCACGTGATCCGTGCATGATCAGCCACGTGATCATTGCATGTTCAGCCCCGTGATCAGTGCATGCACAGTCACGTGATCAGAGTATGATCAGCTTCGTGATCAGTGTATGATTAGCCACGTGATCAGGGCTTGATAG
>NW_011383468.1:0-507 GCF_000754665.1 Bison bison bison
CTTGGAGAATGGGACCACCCATTCTACCCTCATGTCACTACTGCTGTCTGTTCTTCTCTCTACCACAATACCAGGAGAGAACCAGGGGAAAGAATCAGATCCTGCCAACCTAGGGTGCTGTGTTTTAGGGAAGTTAGGCAAATCTGCCAGCCAAAGGTATTTCCCCCAAGACAAAGGCTTTGGACCCTGGGAACCTGGAAGTGAGCTCAGGGATCTTCATCAACGTACACAAAACCAGCTCACACCTCTCTGCCCCCTGCCTCTGGGAGATATCCCCACGGGCTTGGGCCTCTCTGTTGAGGCAGCCCTTGAGCTGATTCAGGTGCCTGGCTGCCTGTTGCCATGGCAACGTTCCAGCGTGCTTTGCATAGTGACAGGGATGCTAGGTTTTGCTAACAAAGTATTCTGTAAAGGACTTCATGTCTTTGGCAGGAACAATTCCGCCTTCTTTTTCACATGTACAACTTTGGGGACTGAAAGGGATTTGGCAAGTCATTTCCCCTGCCT
>NW_011383469.1:0-638 GCF_000754665.1 Bison bison bison
TTAAAAAGGGGCTTTTATACCCCGAGTTACAGATTTCCAGGAGTGAAAGATACAAAGTCATGCAGAATCAGCTCAACATTCCATCAGTTTTACCTTTAATGAAACCAGGACATTTTCTGCATAACTTTCCCCAAAAAAGGGTCTTATGTTATGTACATTATCTTCTGGCCCCATGGCCTGTTAACAGTCTGTGACTCTTTCTTGATAAAGTTTGGTCAACCAGAAAACCTGGTTTCCCTTTATCTTTCCAGTTTGCAGTCCCCCTCAGGAAACAGAGTTACATTCTCATGAAGCAAAGGTGCAGTGGGTTACAACAAAGAAAGTACTTATTGACTCAAGGGTTTTATGTTGAAAAACAAGGCTACTGCTTGTTTTTCTTGCATACCAACTATACTAGCTAATGCACTTCCAGCTGCACATTGGGGGAAAGGACAAGGAAACTTGGTAACAAACATTGGCTCAACAATGCAGTATTATTCTAATAAAGCTTATATATATATATATATATATATAGTTATAAGGTTAAGGTTAAGCTTGGGGTGTTGTGAACAATCATGTAGGTTAGTTACAAGAGTGTGGATAAAACTGCCAAGCAAGCTTAAATAGTAACAGAGGGGTTAGAATTAAAATGTTCCTTT
>NW_011383470.1:0-721 GCF_000754665.1 Bison bison bison
TTTTGGTAGACATAGAATAATACTTATGAATGTA
Organism: Bison bison bison; assembly: GCF_000754665.1. Lineage (NCBI taxonomy): Eukaryota > Metazoa > Chordata > Mammalia > Artiodactyla > Bovidae > Bison > Bison bison. The sequence continues at coordinate 35 of NW_011383470.1, forward strand.
ATTCTAAAAGTTGATGTATTCTTCCATATGTATATTGGGTATGAAAAAGTTTACTATGCTCTTGATGAAGGTGACAGAGGTGGGAAAAAATTGGCTTAAAACTCAACATTCAGAAAACGAAGATCATGGCATTTGGTCCCATCACTTCGTGGGAAATAGATGGGGAGACAGTGGAAACAGCGTCAGACTTTATTTTTTAGGGCTCCAAAATCACTGCAGATGATGACTGCAGCCATGAAATTAAAAGACGCTTACTCCTTGGAAGGAAAGTTATGACTAACCTGGATAGCATATTCAAAAACAGAGACATTCCTTTACCGACAAAGGTCCATCTAGTCAAGGCTATGGTTTTTCCAGTGGTCAAGTGGATGTGAGAGTTGGACTGTGAAGAAAGCTGAGCGCCGAAGAATTGATGCTTTTGAACTCTGGTGTTGGAGAAGACTCTTGAGAGTCCCTTGGACTGCAAGGAGATCCAACCAGTCCATTCTGAAGGAGATGAGCCCTGGGATTTCTTGGAAGAAATGATGCTAAAACTGAAACTCCAGTACTTTGGCCACCTCAAGCGAAGAGTTGACTCATTGGAAAAGACTCTGATGCTGGGAGGGATTGGGGGCAGGAGGAAGAGGGAACGACAGAGGATGAGATGGCTGGATGGCATCACTGACTCAATGGACGTGGGTCTGAGCG
>NW_011383471.1:0-608 GCF_000754665.1 Bison bison bison
CATGACAGACTCAGTGGATATGAGTGTGAACAAACTCCAGGAGATAGTGAAGGACAGGGAAGCCTGATGGGCTGCAGTCCATGGGGACATAAAGAGTCAGACACGATTTAGCAACTGAACAACAATGTGACCAGCCATTTGTTGCACAGCAATGGAAAAGTAAAATACATGTTGGCACTGAGAGTAGGGGTTCATGGTAAACAATAACAACAAAGAAAGGACTTTGAGAGAGTATTCAGTTCAGTTCAGTCGCTCAGTGATGTCTCTTTGCGACCCCATGAACTGCAGCACATCAGGCCTTCCTGTCCATCACCAACTCCTGAAGTTCACTCAAACAAACGTCCATCGAGTCGGTGATGCCATCCAGCCATCTCATCCTCTGTCGTCCCCTTCTCCTCCTGCCCCCAATCCCTCCCAGCATCAGTCTTTTCCAATGAGTCAACTCCTCGCGTGAGGTGGCCAAAGTATTGGAGTTTCAGCTTTAGCATCAGTCCTTCCAAAGAACACCCAGGACTGATCTCCTTGCAGTCAGGGACTCCCAAGAGTCTTCTCCAACACCACAGTTCAAAAGCATCAGTTCTTCAGCACTCAGCTTTCTTCACAGTCCA
>NW_011383472.1:0-642 GCF_000754665.1 Bison bison bison
CCCCGGGGACACCTCGAGAGGCAAGCGGAGTTCCACGCCTCAACCCAAGACGAGGCCTGACTCTCCTGTCCCCAGTCTGCAGGGACCCTGCAATCGGAGTCTGAAATCAGAGGAACCCTGAGGTTCCTGCCTCAACTGGAGATGAGGCCCTCTTATAATGCACCAAACCCAGGGGAGTCCCGAGAGGCCCCTCCCACCTCCAGTTTCCCTGACTTCTCAGAGCCACCATGAGAAGCCCCCTGAAGTCACCTGCACAAGTCGAGGGAAGCCAGGGTTTCCTGCCTCAACCTGAGAAAGAGCTCGAGAGACCTTCTTCAACACGTCTCGAGGCCAGATTCCCCTACCATGACTCGAGAGCAACGACGCGCTCCCCTTCGCCACTCGCATGGAGACCCGACTTCCCTGGCGCCCCACGAGAGGCTCACTGACCTCGCCGTCGTACCTCGTGAGAAACCGCACCCTGGGGCCGCCGCTCGAGAACCACCCCGAGACTCCCCCGTCATCGCGGAGATGAGGGCCTTCGTCTCCTGCATGGCCTAGAGGCCAATCTCGCGACCTCTCTCTAAACGCTTCAGGAGGCTTGACTCCCTTTAGTCCACCCAGTGAGCTCCAAGAGATACCCGTCGCCACTCGGGAGCAGAG
>NW_011383473.1:0-676 GCF_000754665.1 Bison bison bison
ATTCCCTAGGCAAAATACAAAGAATAGAGCTCGTGTTCTACTAAATGGAAAGATGATTTCAAAAACAGAAGCTGTCCTTTGTTGGTATCTTTGAATCTTTATGTAGTTTTCGTTGATTTTTACTGTTAAGGCTAACTGAACAAGGCAACAGAGAAACCCCAGAATTGAAAAGCAATTGACGGTTTTGAAAGAAACATGTGCAGGTGAAGCTCTCTTCCTTTTTGAGAGATGGTTAAATGCAAAATCTTGATTCAACACATATGACTTTTGTGCACTTTATTTCAAATCTCCATGACAAAACCCTAAGGCGTCCAGGAAGAAAGGAGTAGAGGGGCAGACAAAAAGAGCAACCTTTCCCCTTGGTGCCATCGCAACCAGCTGCTTAGTTCCTTCATCTCAAGGACTATCATCTGGGCTTCTCTAGTTTGTCTGATTCTTGTTTCGGGGACCGTTTCTCGTCACAAGGCTGTCAACAGTGGGGGTGGGTGGTGTGTGTGGTGGGGGGGAGTGGGGGAGCCCTTCTTTCCATTCCACATGAGACCCAGTGGACAATCCAGGCCCTGCCCACTGCATTGAGTGTGCAGCAACAATATCAACGGTAATGCCGGTGAACAATGCGTATTCCTGGAATCCACTCCGTTGGCTACTGACTGTGTGTGCTGGTGGTCTGGAACCT
>NW_011383474.1:0-727 GCF_000754665.1 Bison bison bison
TCAACCCAAGACGAGGCCTGACTCTCCTTTCCCAAGTCTGCAGGGACCCTGGGATCGGAGTCTGAAATCAGAGGAACCCTGAGGTTCCTGCCTCAACTGGAGATGAGGCCCTCTTCCAATGCACCAAACCCAATGGAGTGCCGAGAGGCCCCTCCCACTTCCAGTTTCCCTGACGTCTCAGAGCCACCATGAGAAGCCCCCTGAGGTCACCTGCACAAGTCGAGGGACCCCAGGGTGTCCTGCCTCAACCCGAGAAAGACCTCGAGAGACCTTCTTCAACACGTCTCGAGGCCAGATTCCCCTACTATGACTTGAGAGCAATGACGCGCTCCCCCTCGCCATTCGCATGGAGACCCGACTTCCTTGGCGCCCCACGAGAGACTCAATGACCTCGCCGTCGTAGCTCGCGAGAAACCGCACACTGGGGCCGCCGCTCGAGAGCAACCCCGAGCCTCCCCCGTCATCGCGACTCGAGGGCCTTCGTCTCCTGTATGGCCTAGAGACCAATCTCTCGACCTCTCTCCAAACGCCTCAGGAGGCTTGACTCCCTTTAGTCCACCCAGTGAGCTCCAAGAGATACCCGTCGTGATTCGAGAGCAGAGCGGGGTTCTTTGCTTCCACTCGAGATGGATGCCTGTCTCACCAGGTGGGTCTGGAATGCAACCCCGAGATCCCTTTCGCCCCTGGAGAGGAACACTGGCTTCTGGACACAAGCCTAGATGAGGTC
>NW_011383475.1:0-819 GCF_000754665.1 Bison bison bison
CTACCATCAGTATCTTCACAGAGCTAGAACAAATAATTTACACAATTTGTATGGAAATACAAAAAACCTACGAATAGCCAAGCGATCTTGAGAAAGAAGAATGGAACTGGAGGAATCAACCTACCTGACTTCAGGCTCTACTACAAAGCCACAGTTATCAAGATAGTATGGTACTGGCACAAAGACAGAAATATAGATCAATGGAATAAAATAGAAAGCCCAGAGATAAATCCACGCACCTATGGACACCTTATCTTTGACAAAGGAGGCAAGAATATACAATGGATGAAAGACAATCTCTTTAACAAGTGGTGCTGGGAAATCTGGTCAACCACTTGTAAAAGAATGAAACTAGAACACTTTCTAACACCATACACAAAAATAAACTCAAAATGGATTAAAGATCTCAACGTAAGACCAGAAACTATAAAACTCCTAGAGGAGAACATAGGCAAAACACTCTCCGACATACATCACAGCAGGATCCTCTATGACCACCTCCCAGAATATTGGAAATAAAAGCAAAAATACACAAATGGCACCTAATTAAACTTAAAAGCTTCTGCACAACAAAGGAAACTATAAGCAAGGTGAAAAGACAGCCTTCAGAATGGGAGAACATAATAGCAAATGAAGCAACTGACAAACAACTAATCTCAAAAATATACAAGCAACTCCTACAGCTCAATTCCAGAAAAATAAATGACCCAATCAAAAATTGGGCCAAAGAACTAAATAGACATTTCTCCAAAGAAGACATACAGATGGCTAACAAACACATAGAAAAAGATGCTCAACATCACTCATTATCAGAGAAAT
>NW_011383476.1:0-646 GCF_000754665.1 Bison bison bison
GTGAAAGTGGAGAGTGACAAAGTTGGCTTAAAGCTCAACATTCAGAAAACGAAGATCATGGCATCCAGTTCCATCGCTTCATGGGAAATAGATGGGGAAACAGTGGAAACAGTGTCAGACTTTATTTTACTGGGCTCCAAAGTCACTGCAGATGGTGACTGCAGCCATGAAATTAAAAGACGCTTACTCCTTGGAAGGAAAGTTATGACCAACCTAGATAGCATATTCAAAAGCAGAGACATTACTTTGCCAACAAAGATCCGTCTAGTCAAGGCTATGGTTTTTCCTGTGGTCATGTATGAATGTGAGAGTTGGACTGTGAAGAAGGCTGAGCACCGAAGAATTGATGCTTTTGAACTGTGGTGTTGGAGAAGACTCTTGAGAGTCCCTTGGACTGCAAGGAGATCCAACCAGTCCATTCTGAAGGAGATCAGCCCTGGGGTTTCTTTGGAAGGAATGATGCTAAAGCTGAAACCCCAGTACTTTGGCAACCTCATGCGAAGAGTTGACTCATTGGAAAAGACTCTGATGCTGGGAGGGATTGGGGGCAGGGGGAGAAGGAGACGACCGAGGATGAAATGGCTGGATGGCATCGCTGACTCCATGGACGTGAGTCTTAGTGAACTCTGGGAGTTGGTGATGGACA
>NW_011383477.1:0-331 GCF_000754665.1 Bison bison bison
ACTGATCATTCACTGATCACGTGTCTATCATGCACTGATCCCGTGGCTGAACATGCACTGATCACGTACCTATAATGCACTCATCACGTGACTGCACATGTACTGATCACGTGAATATTATACACTGATCACGTGACAGATCATGCACTGATAACATGACTGATCATGCACTGATCAGGAGGCTATCATGCATTGATCACGTGGCTATCATGCACTGATCACGTGTGTGTTCATACACTGATTACGTGTCTATCATGCAATTATCACGTGCCTATAATGCACTGATCACGTGGCTGATCATACAATGATCACTTGACTGATCATGCACAGA
>NW_011383477.1:4761-5249 GCF_000754665.1 Bison bison bison
GAGTAGATAGGAATCACGCAGCTCAGCAGGCCCTGATCACGGGACAGCACGCACTGTTCACGTGATTGATCATACACTGACCAGGTGACTGATCATGCACTGATCACGTTGCTATCATTCACTGATCACGTGGCTATCATGCCATTGATCACGTGAGTGGTCATGCACTGATCACGTGGCTGATCACGCACTGATCACATATTTATCAAGCAGTGATCCGGTGACTGAGAGGCGATGATTACGGGAATGTGCAGGCACTGATCACGTGGCTGATCATGCACTGATACCATGACTGAGCATGGACTGATCACTTGACTATCATGTAGTGATCACGTGACTGAATGGCGCTGAACCTGTGACTGATCATGCGCTGATCATGTTTGCTATCATACACTGATCATGTGGCTCTGGAGGCAATAATTAAAGAGCTGAGTAGGCACGAATCACACAATCAGCAGGCAATAATCATGGAGCTCATCTATGACGAA
>NW_011383478.1:0-807 GCF_000754665.1 Bison bison bison
TTCCTGCCTGCTCTGCTTCTTGATTATTGCCTGCTGAGCTGCGTGATTCCTGCTTGCTCAGCTCCAGGATTATTGCCTGCTGAGCTGCGAGATTCGTGCCTGCTCAGCTCCTTGATCTTTGCCTGCTGAGCTGTGTGATTCCTGCCTGCTCAGCTCCATGAATATTGCCTGCTGAGCTCCATGATTGGTGTCTGCTGAGCTGCACCATTTGTGTCTGCTGAGCTGCACCATTGGTGTCTGCTGAGCTGCCCAAATTGTGTCTGCTCAGTCCCGGGTGTAGAGCCTGCTGCGTCACGTGTTTAGAGTCTGCTTAACCACTTCATTACAGTTTGCTCAGCTCCTTGACGATTTCCTGCTCCTCTCCGTGAATAGTGCCCTCTTAGCCAAGTGATTAGTGCCTGATCAGCTCATTGATTATTGCCTCCTGAAGCACGTGATCAGTGCATGATAGCCACGTGATCAGCGCCTCTCAGTCACGTGATCAGCGCCCCTCAGTCACGTGATCAGTGCATGCTCAGTCACGTGATCAGTGCATGCTCAGCCACGTGATCAGGGCCTGCTCAGTCACGTGATCAGGGTCTGCTGAATCAAGGGATTAGCGCTTGCTCAGCTGCATGCTTAATCCCTGCTCAGCTGCGTGACTCGTGCCTGATCAGCTGTGTGATTAGTCCCTAGCTCAGCTGCGTGATTAGTGCCTGCTCAAGACCGGGTTAGGAGCCGGCTGAGTGAACGTGATTAGAGTCTGCTTAGCCATTCATGACAGTCTGCTCAGCTCCATGATTATTGCCTGCTAAGCTGCGTGATTCC
>NW_011383478.1:4276-4579 GCF_000754665.1 Bison bison bison
AGCTGCGTGATTCCTGCCTGCTGAGCTTCTTGATTATTGCCTGCTAAGCTGCGTGATTCCTGCTTGCTCAGCTCCATATTTATTGCCTACTGAGCTGCGTGATCCCTGCCTGCTCAGCTCTTTGATTATTGCCTCCTGAAGCACGTGATCAGTGCATGATAGCCACGTGATCAGCGCCTCTCAGTCATGTGATCAGCGCCCCTCAGTCCCGTGATCAGCGCCTCTCAGTCACGTGATCAGTGCCTCTCAGTCACGTGATCAGTGCATGCTCAGTCACGTGATCAGTGCCTCTCAGTCACGTGA
>NW_011383479.1:0-918 GCF_000754665.1 Bison bison bison
CCTCCATATGTTGGAATTTTTAATTCATTTTTCTCCTGTAATTGAGATCTAATCTTACTGCATTGTGGTCAGAAAAGATGCTTGGAATGATTTCTATTTTTTTGAATTTACCAAGGCTAGCTTTATGGCCCAGGATGTGATCTATCCTGGAGAAGGTTCCATGTGCGCTTGAGAAAAAGGTGAAATTCATTGTTTTGGGATGAAATGTCCTATAGATATCAATTAGGTCTAACTGGTCTATTGTATCGTTTAAAGTTTGTGTTTCCTTGTTAATTTTCTGTTTAGTTGATCTATCCATAGGTGTGAGTGGGGTATTAAAGTCTCCCACTATTATTGTGTTATTGTTAATTTCCCCTTTCATACTTGTTAGCATTTGTCTTACATACTGCGGTGCTCCCGTGTTGGGCGCATATATATTTATAATTGTTATATCTTCTTCTTGGATTGATCCTTTGATCATTATGTAGTGACCTTCTATGTCTCTTTTCACAGCCTTTGTTTTAAAGTCTATTTTATCTGATATGAGTATTGCTACTCCTGCTTTCTTTTGGTCCCTATTTGCATGGAAAATCTTTTTCCAGCCCTTCACTTTCAGTCTGTATGTGTCCCCTGTTTTGAGGTGGGTCTCTTATAGACAACATATGTAGGGGTCTTGTTTTTGTATCCATTCAGCCAGTCTTTGTCTTTTGGTTGGGGCATTCAACCCATTTACGTTTAAGGTAATTACTGATAAGTATGATCCCGTTGCCATTTACTTTATTGTTTTGGGTTCGAACTTATACACCATTTTTGTGTTTCCTGTCTAGAGAATATCCTTTAGTATTTGTTGGAGAGCTGGTTTGGTGGTGCAGAATTCTCTCAGCTTTTGCTTGTCTGAAAAGCTTTTGATTTTCTCCTTCATACTTGAATGAAATCCTT
>NW_011383480.1:0-925 GCF_000754665.1 Bison bison bison
GGTGTCCCCGGGGAGAGAGGCCACTTGTCGAGCGGTATTTGGAACATGGGGGTCTTTTCCGGACGATGCACGGGCGAGTCACTGCCCCTTCGTGTTGACTTCATTCACAGGGTGGAGTTCGGAGCGGTGTCCGGGCATCGGGTTCTTACCAAGAGGGGACCGGGAAATCGGGGTGGTTCGCAATGTGGAAGCACCCACGAGGCCACGTCTGGAATGTCGTCGTGAGACCGGCCTCATCCTGAGGTGCGACCGGAAGGTCGGGAACCCCTTCCAGACAAAGCAGGGGAGTCGACCCTCCTGTGGAGATCAGGAGGGTAGAAGGGGCTCAGAGGAAGTGGTGCCGGAAAACCTCGGTGTTCCTCTCCAGGGAGACCGGGATGCCGGGGAACTTTGTGGGGGCGCATCAAGGGTGCCAAGTGCCGTTTCGGCCTCCAATTCCTAACGTGGGACTTCTCCTGAGACGCTGTAGCGGGAAAGGGCTTCATCTTGCGATGACGGGGGAACCACGTGGTTTTTCTCGAGTTGCGGCGGGATTCTCGAGTTACGACGGGGAATTCGGGATGCCTCTTGTGTTGGCCCAGGGAAGTCCAATCTTCCATTCGAGTTGCGAAGGAAAGCTGGGGATTGCTCTCGAGTGACTGCAGGGCCAACAGACCTCATCTGGGCTTGTGTCCAGAAGCCAATGTTTCTCTCCAGGATCAACATGGATCTCGAGGTTTCATTCCAGACGCACCCAGGAGACAGGCATTCATCTCGAGTGGAAGCAAAGAACCCCGCTCTGCTCTCGAGTCGCGACGGGTCTCTCTTGGAGCTCACTGGGTGGACTAAAGGGAGTCAAGCCTCCTGAGGCGTTTGGAGAGAGGTCGCGAGGCTGGCCTCGAGGCCATGCAGGAGACGAAGGCCCTCATCTCCGCGATGACGGGGG
>NW_011383481.1:0-521 GCF_000754665.1 Bison bison bison
TTGATTGGTCTTCCGCGTAAACCAAGCTACTCAGTCTCTTTTCTCCACCAAATTTTCCTACTGAGCTCTCCTCATACTATTCTTCATGACATCTCTGATTAGCATATAAATAGTCGCCTAGGCCATCTCTCCTTCGGATACCCTGGATCAGTTGGGGCTGGTCCCCGGCAGGTCGCGACCGAACAGGGACCTCAGGAGGCAATACTCAAAGAGCTGAGCAGACACGAACCACGCAATCAGCAGGCAATAAGCATGGAGCTCAGCAGTGACGAATCATGCTGCTCAACTGGCAATAATCAAGCACGTGACCAGGCAGGAATCACGCAGCTCAGCTGGCAATTCAATTGTCAAGCAGATGAGCCGACAGGAATCACGCAGCTCAGATGGCAATTGTCATGCAGATGAGCCGGCAGGAATCACGCAGCTCAGCAGGCCCTGATCACGTGACTCTGCAGGCACTGATCACGTGGCTGATCAAGTCCAGATCACGTGACTGAGCATGCACTGATCACGTGGCTATC
>NW_011383482.1:0-684 GCF_000754665.1 Bison bison bison
GCTCTCGAGTGACTGCAGGGCCAATAGACCTCATCTAGGCTTGTGTCCAGAAACCAATGTTCCTCTCCAGGGGCGACTGGGATCTCGGGTTGCATTCCAGACGCACCCGGGGAGACAGGCATTCATCTCGAGTGGAAGCAAAGAACCCCGCTCTGCTCTCGAGTCGCGACGGGTATCTCTTGGAGCTCACTGGGTGGACTAAAGGGAGTCAAGCCTCCTGAGGCGTTTGGAGAGAGGTCGCGAGGTTGGCCTCTAGGCCATGCAGGAGACGAAGGCCCTCATCTCCGCGATGACGGGGGAGTCTCGGGGTGGTTCTCGAGCGGCGGCCCCAGGGTGCGGTTTCTCACGAGGTACGACGGCCTGGTCACTGAGCCTCACGTGGGGCGCCAGGGACGTCGGGTCTCCATGCGAGTGGCGAGGGGGAGCGCGTCATTGCTCTCGAGTCATGGTAGGGGAACCTGGCCTCGAGACGTGTTGAAGAAGGTCTCTCGAGGCCTTTCTCGGGTTGAGGCAGGAAACCCTGGCTTCCCTCGACTTGTGCAGCTGACCTCAGGGGGCTTCTCATGGTGGCTCTGAGAAGTCAGGGAAACTGGAGGTGGGAGGGGCCTCTCGGGACTCCCCGTGGGTTTGGTGCATTTGGGAAGAGGGCCTCATCTCCAGTTGAGGCAGGAACCTCAGGGTTCC
>NW_011383483.1:0-737 GCF_000754665.1 Bison bison bison
GTCATGCTGCTGCTGCTAAGTTGCTTCAGTCATATCCGACTCTGTGAGACCCCATGGACTGCAGCCTACTAGGCTTCTCCGTCCATGGGATTCTCCAGGCAAGAACACTGGAGTGGGTTGCCATTCCTTCTCCAATGCATGAAAGTGGAAAGGGAAAGTGAAGTTCGCTCAGTCATGTCTGACTTTTAGCGACCCCATGGACTGCAGCCTACCAGGGTCTTCCATCCATGGAATTTTCAAGGCAACAGTACTGGAGTGAGGTGCCATTGCCTTCTCCCTGCTGCGTCATATGACAGTTCTATTTCCAGGTTTTTAAGAAATCATATGCTTTATTGTGACTATACCAGTTTTCATTCCTACCAACAGTGTAAGCTGGTTACCTTTCCACTCCCTCTCCAGGGTTTCTTGTTTGAGAGTTTGGGTGATGGTCCTTGTGACCAGTGTGAGATGACATCTCATTGTGGTATTGACTTTCATCTCTCTGATAATGAGTGATGTTGAGCATCTGTCCTGTGTTCATTAGCCATCTGTATATCCTCTCAGGAGAAATGTCCTATTTAGTTCTTTTGCCCACTTTTTGATCGGGTTGTTTGTTTTTCTGGTATTGAGTTGCATGAGCTGCTTGTATATGTTGGTGATTAACTCTTGGGCAGTTGTTTGATTTGTTGTAATTTGCTCCAGTTCTGAAGGCTGTCTTTTCACCTTGCTAATAGTTTCCTTCACTCCATAGAAGCTTA
>NW_011383484.1:0-816 GCF_000754665.1 Bison bison bison
GTCTGAAATCACAGGAACCCTGAGGTTCCTGCCTCAACTGGAGATGAGGCCCTCTTCCAATGCACCAAACCCCGTGGAGTCCCGAGAGGCCCCCCCCCCCCACCTCCAGTTCCCTCGACTTCTCAGAGCCACCATGAGAAGCCCCCTGAGGTCACCTGCACAAGTCGAGGGAAGCCAGGGTTTCCTGCCTCAACCCGAGAAAGACCTCGAGAGACCTTCTTCAATACGTCTCGAGGCCAGGTGCCCCTACCATGACTCGAGAGCAATGACGCGCTCCCCCTCGCCACTCGCATGGAGACCCGACTTCCCTGGCGCCCCACGAGAGGCTCACTGACCTCGCCGTCGTACCTCGTGAGAAACCGCACCCTGGGGCCGCCGCTCGAGAACCATCCCGAGACTCCCCCGTCATCGCGGAGATGAGGGCTTTCGTCTCATGCATGGCCTAGAGGCCAACCTCGCGACCTCTCTCCAAACGCCTCAGGAGGCTTGACTCCCTTTAGTCCACCCAGTGAGCTCCAAGAGATACCCGTCGCGACTCGAGAGCAGAGCGGGGTTCTTTGCTTCCACTCGAGATGAATGCCTGTCTCCCCGGGTGCGTCTGGAATGCAACCCCGAGATCCCGGTCGCCCCTGGAGAGGAACATTGGCTTCTGGACACAAGCCTAGATGAGGTCTATTGGCCCTGCAGTCACTCGAGAGCAATCCCCAGCTTTCCTTCGCAACTCGAATGGAAGATTGGACTTCCCTGGGCCAACACAAGAGGCATCCCGAATTCCCCGTCGTAACTCGAGAATCCCGCCGCAACTCGAGAAAAACC
>NW_011383485.1:0-793 GCF_000754665.1 Bison bison bison
AGGGAGGCCAATGCACTCCAAAGAGTTTAGGGGTGTCACTCAGAGATCATTTCAGTCACACAATAAGACTTCTACCAAGTTTCAGGGTGTTATCCCTCAGCTATCTCAGCAGAAAACCAAGACAGAGTAGGCCTTATTATGAAGACATGCGTGATGGTGGCTTTGGAGTGGAGTGCTTTACCATGAAAACTAGTAAGACTATCAGGAGACACACCAAGTTTTTTAAGATAACATATTTAAGTTCAGCTTGGACTGAAAGGACCAGAAATAGTACAAAATAAGAGAGCTCTGAACTTCTACCTTCGACAAGCAGGAAGCAGGCTAGGGAGACTGTTTCACTGTAACCATATACTACCCACCTTTCATGCAATGGAATCATGTCAGAGGGCAGAATTAAAAATTCAGAGACTGAAGCTTAGGAAGTTTCCAGGCCTTAAATCCTAATCAAAGGACTGCCAACAAGAGCCCGTGGGATTTCAGAACGGCTACTGTTGACTCCCATCTCCCCTCCCCTTTCTGGAACAGGAGTGTCTATGAAGGTTATCTATGCCTGACCCAGCACTGTATGTTGGCTGTGAAAGTGAGCAGATTAACTCATCTCTTTTGCTCACAGATCATCAGGTCTAGAGGAACTACACTTGTACAATTTGAACTCATGTGTTGTAGATGAGTTGAGAGTCTCGTGGACTGCAAGGAGATGAAACCAGTCAATCCTAAAGTAAAGCAGTCCTGCATATTCATTGGAAGGACTGATGCTGAGGCTGCAGCTCCAATACTTTAGCTACCTGATGTG
>NW_011383486.1:0-655 GCF_000754665.1 Bison bison bison
CTTGGTGATCAGTGCATGATCAGGCACGTGATCAGTGCATGATTAGTCAGGTGATCACTGCATGATAAGCCACGTGATCAGTGCATGATGAGGCACGTGAACAGTGAATGATCAGCCACATGATCAGTGCATGCACAGTCACATGATCAATGTATGATCAGCTTCGTGATGAGTGCATGATCAGCCACGTGATCAGTGCATGATCAGTAATGTGATCAGTGTATGATCAGCCCCGTGGTCATTGCATGAACATCCACGGGATCAGTGTATGATCAGCCACGTGATCAGTGCAGGATCTGCAACCTGATTAGTGCATGATCAGTCACGTGATCAGTGTATGATCAGCCACGTGATCAGTGCATGATAAGGCAAAGGAAGAGTGCATGATCGGTCACGTGATCAGTGTATGATAGCCAGGTTATCAGCGCATGATCAGACACGTAGTCAGTGCATGATAAGCCACGTGATCAGTGTATGATCAGCGTCGTGATCAGTGAATGATCAGCCACGTGATCATTGTCTACAATTACGTGATCAATGCATGTGCAGTCACGTGATTAGTGCACGATAGACACGTGATCAGTGCATGATAGCCAGTGATCAGTGCGTGATCAGTCACGTGATCAGTGCATGGAATCACGTGATCAGTGTATGA
>NW_011383487.1:0-587 GCF_000754665.1 Bison bison bison
GGGTTGAGGCATGGAACTCCGCTTGCCTCTCGAGGTGTCCCCGGGGGAGAGAGGCCACTTGTCGAGCGGTATTTGGAACCTGGGGGGTCTTTTCCGGACGATGCACGGGCGAGTCACTGCCCCTTCGTGTTGACTTCATTCACAGGGTGGAGTTCGGAGAGGTGTCCGGGCATCGGGTTCGTACCAAGAGGGACCGGGAAATCGGGGTGCTTCGCAATGTGGAAGCACCCACGAGGCCACGTCTGGAATGTCGTCGTGAGACCGGCCTCATCCTGAGGTGCGACCGGAAGGTCGGGAACCCCTTCCAGACAAAGCAGGGGAGTCGACCCTCCTGTGGAGATCAGGAGGGTAGAAGGGGCTCAGAGGAAGTGGTGCCGGAAAACCTCGGTGTTCCTCTCCAGGGAGACCGGGATGCCGGGGAACTTTGTGGGGGCGCATCAAGGGTGCCAAGTACCGTTTCGACCTGCAATTCCTAACTTGGGACTTCTCCTGAGACGCTGTAGCGGGAAAGGGCTTCATCTTGCTATGACGGGGGAACCACGTGGTTTTTCTCGAGTTGCGGCGGGATTCTCGAGTTACGACGGGGA
>NW_011383488.1:0-665 GCF_000754665.1 Bison bison bison
AGGATCAGCGCCTGTCAGTCACTGATCATTGCCTGATAAACACGTGATCAGTGCATGATGAGCCATGTGATCAGTGCCCAATCAGCCACGACATCAGTGCATGCGCAGTCACGTCATCAGTGCATGATAGCCACGTGATCAGTGCATGCTCAGTCACGTGATCTGGACTTGATCAGCCACGTGATCAGTGCCTGCAGAGTCACGTGATAAGGGCCTTCTGAGCTGCGTGATTCCTGCCGGCTCATCTGCATGACAATTGCCATCTGAGCTGCGTGATTCCTGTCGGCTCATCTGCTTGACACTTGCCAGCTGAGCTGCGTGATTCCTGCCTGGTCACGTGCTTGATTATTGCCAGTTGAGCAGCATGATTCGTCACTGCTGAGCTCCATGCTTATTGCCTGCTGATTGCGTGGTTCGTGTCTGCTCAGCTCTTTGAGTATTGCCTCCTGAGGTCCCTGTTCGGTCGCCACCTGCCGGGGACCAGCCCCAACTGATCCAGGGTATTCGAAGGAGAGATGGCCTAGGCGACTATTTATATGCTAATCAGAGATGTCAAGAAGAATAGTATGAGGAGAGCTCAGTAGGAAAATTCGGTGGAGAAAAGAGACTGAGTAGCTTGGTTTACGCGGAAGACCAATCAAACTTCAAGACAAGAAGTTTGCACT
>NW_011383489.1:0-538 GCF_000754665.1 Bison bison bison
GAGCATGCACTGATCACGTGACTGAGCATGCACTGATCACGTGACTTAGAGGCACTGATCACGTGACTGAGAGGCGCTGATCACATGACTGACGGGCGCTGATCACGTGGCTATCATGCACTGATCACGTGCTTCAGGAGGCAATAATCAAAGAGCTGAGCAGGCACTAATCACTTGGCTAAGAGGGCACTATTCACGGAGAGGAGCAGGAAATCGTCAAGGAGCTGAGCAAACTGTAAAGAGGTGGTTAAGCAGACTCTAAACACGTGACGCAGCAGGCTCTACACCCGTGACTGACCTGAGACAATTTGAGCAGCTCAGCAGACACCAATGGTGCAGCTCAGCAGACACAAATGGTGCAGCTCAGCAGACACCAATCATGCAGCTCAGCAGGCAATACTCTGGAGCTGAGCAAGCAGGAATCACGCAGCTCAGCAGGCAATAATCAAGAAGCTGAGCAGGCAGGAATCACGAAGCTCAGCAGGCAATAATCATGGAGCTGAGCAGACTGTCATGAAGTGGCTAAGCAGACTCTAAT
>NW_011383490.1:0-738 GCF_000754665.1 Bison bison bison
TCTTGATGAAGGTGAAAGAGGAGAGTGAAAAAGTTGGCTTAAAGCTCAACATTCAGAAAATGAAGATCATAGCCTCTGGTCCCATCACTTCATGGGAAATAGATGGGGAAACAGTGGAAACAGTGTCAGACTTTATTTTGGGGGGCTCCAAAATCACTGCAGATTATGACTGCAGCCACAAAATTAAAAGACACTTACTCCTTGGAAGAAAAGTTATGACCAACCTAGATAGCATATTGAAAAGCAGAAACATTACTTTGCCAACAAGGGTCCCTCTAGTCAAGGCTATGGTTTTTCCAGTGGTCATGTATGGATGTGAGAGTTGGACTGTGAAGAAAGCTGAGCGCCAAAGAATTGATGCTTTTGAATTGTGGTGTTGGAGAAGTCTCTTGAGAGTCCCTTGGGCTGCAAGGAGGTCCAACCAGTCCATTCTAAAGGAGATCAGCCCTGGGATTTCTTTGGAAGGGATGATGTTAAAGTTGAAACTCCAGTACTTTGGCCACCTCATGCGAAGAGTTGACTCATTGTAAAGACTCTGATGCTGGGAGGGATTGGGGGCAGGAGGAGAAGGGGACGACAGAGGATGAGATGGCTGGATGGCATCACTGACTCAATGGACGTGAGTCTGAGTGAACTCTGGGAGTTGGTGATGGACAGGGAGGCCTGGCGTGCTGCAATTCATGGGGTCGCAAAGGTAGGACACGACTGAGCAACTGAACTGAACTGAACTGAATTTCC
>NW_011383491.1:0-631 GCF_000754665.1 Bison bison bison
ACGCAAATGCGGGATCGAGCCTCAGGAGTCCACCCGGATATTCTCGAGCATGTCCCCCCCAAAAAAACCGGAGTCTGCCTACTGTATTGCTTTGTGCTCTCACCTCTGATTTCACTGGGGGCTGTCCCCCACCACCATCTCGCTCTCTCTGTCAAAGAGTTAACTTACAGTTCCAATTCATAAAGTTCCTTGTCATTCTTCCCTTTAACTTCCAGCTGAGTCTCCATCTGGAGCGCGGAACCCACCATGCTTACTAATTATGCCTGGGCTGCTAAAACCCACTCGAGAAGGTGTCTAGGGTGAGGCACATTTCGCTATCCGAGAGGGCGCCTGCGGCCTACGTAAGTGTTGCAAACCTCTTGTCTTGAACTTTGATTGGTGTTCTGCGTAAACCAAGCTACTCAGTCTCTTTTCTCCACCGAATTTTCCTACTGAGCTCTCCTCATACTATTATTCTTGACATCTCTGATTAGCATATAAATAGTCGCCTAAGCCATCTCTCCTTCGAATACCCTGGATCAGTTGGGGCTGGTCCCCAACAGGTGGCGACCGAACAGGGACCTCAGGAGGCAATACTCAAAGAGCTGAGCAGACACGAACCACGCAATCAGCAGGCAATAAGCATGGAGCT
>NW_011383492.1:0-591 GCF_000754665.1 Bison bison bison
CGTCACTGCTGAGCTCCATGCTATTGCCTGCTGATTGCGTGGTTCGTGTCTGCTCAGCTCTTTGAGTATTGCCTCCTGAGGTCCCCTGTTCGGTCGCCACCTGCCGGGGGACCAGCCCAACTGATCCAGGGTATTCGAAGGAGAGATGGCCTAGGCGACTATTTATATGCTAATCAGAGATGTCAAGAATAATAGTATGAGGAGAGCTCAGTAGGAAAATACGGTGGAGAATAGAGACTGAGTAGCTTGGTTTACGCGGAAGACCAATCAAACTTCAAGACAAGAAGTTTGCACCACTTACGTAGGCCGCAGGCGCCCTCTCGAATAGCGAAAGGTGCCTCACCCTAGACACCTTCTCGAGTGGGTCTTAGCAGCCCAGGCATAATTAGGAAGCGTGGTGGGTTCCGCGCTCCAGATGGAGACTCAGCTGGAAGTTAAAGGGAAGAATGACAAGGAACTTTATGAATTGGAGCTGTAAGTTAACTCTTTGACAGAGAGAGCGAGATCGTGGTGGTGGACAGCCCCCAGTGAAATCAGAGGTGAGAGCACAAAGCAATACAGTAGGCAGACTCCGGTTTTTTCGGGGGGGAG
>NW_011383493.1:0-929 GCF_000754665.1 Bison bison bison
TGAACAGGGATAGCCGGCTGCAGACCTTCCCCCTCCTGTGACAGGCAGCCAGAGCCGAAGGGGCAATCGCAGCCCCAGAGAGACATTATCTATAAAACTGTAAGCAGGCTTCTTTGCTAACTAAAACTTCTTGGGGGTCTGGACGGTTAACATCTGCCTGAGAAGGTGCGCCGGTTTTACACCCAGATAACCGAGTGGTGGGGAGGCGATAAGTCGCAGCATTGGCGCTCGCCAAACACCTCATCACCTGAGCCGCTCGGACCTGGGAAGAGCTCAAAACGCAGGCCGAACTGAGTCTGCGCCTCTGAGGACTACCCGAGTGCCTGAACCTGAGCGGCTTGGACCTGGGAGGTACATGCAACCCAGGGCTGGCCTTGGATTGTTCCCGGCGGAACAACCTAGAGCCCGAGCAGTGTGGGCAGGGAGGCTACACACGCCGTGAGCGGGGGCAGACCCAGTGTGGCTGAGGCACTGCGAGCGAATGCCAGTGATATTTGTTTGCAGCATCCCTCCCTCCCTCCCCACAGTGCGACTGAACAAGTGAGCCTAAAAAAAAAAAAGTTTACCTCCACTGTCCCCTTTGTGTCAGGGCGGAAACCAGACACTGAAGAGACCAGCAAACAGAAGAAGCTATAACAGAGGGAAACGCCCTGGAAGCTACAGGCAATAGATGAAAACCCTGTGGTTACTACAGACTACATAGGAAGGGGCCTATAGATCTTGAGAAATGTAAGTCGGACCAAGGCACTAGCCAAAAATGAACTGAACCCACAATACTCACAACAAACCAGAAAAAGTCCTAGATATATTTTTACTATTTTTACGATCATTCTTTCTTTCTTTTTTTTTTAATTAAAAAAAATTTTTTTAAGTCCTCTATTGTTCCTTTAATTTTCACTTTTATAACCTATTACTTTGAAAAAAAAAAA
>NW_011383494.1:0-520 GCF_000754665.1 Bison bison bison
CACATATTATGTAGTTTCATGACCCAGCAATCCCACTGCTGGGCATACGCACTGAAGACACCAGAATTGAAAGAGACATGTGTACCCCAATGTTCATCAAAGCACTGTTTACGATAGCTTGGACATGGAAGCAACCTAGAGGTCCTTTGGCAGATGAATGGATAAGAAAGTTGTGGTACATATACACAATGGAATATTACTCAGCTATTAAAAAGAATGCATTTGAGTCCATTTTAATGAGGTGGATGAAACCAGAGCCTATTATACAGAGTGAAGTAAGACAGAAAGAAAAACACCAATACAGTATATTAATACGTATATATGGAATTTAGAAAGGTGGTAACAATGATGCTATATGCGATATAGCAAAAGAGACAGAGATATAAAGAAAAGACTTTTGGACTCTGTGGGAGAAGGCGAGGGTGGGATAATTTGAGAGAATAGCACTAAAACATGTATATTACCATATGTAAGATAGATGACCAGTCTAAGTTTGGATCATGAAACAGGGCACTCAAAG
>NW_011383495.1:0-545 GCF_000754665.1 Bison bison bison
CTTGCCTCTCGAGGTGTTCCCGGGGAGACAGGCCACTTGTCGAGTGGTATTTGGAACCTGGGGGTCTTTTCCCGACGATGCACGGATGAGTCACTGCCCCTTCGTGTTGACTTCATTCACAGGGTGGAGTTCGAAGAGGTGTCCGGGCATCGGGTTCTTATCAAGAGGGGACCGGGAAATCGGGGTCCTTTGGAATGTGGAACCACCCACGAGGCCACGTCTGGAATGTCGTCGTGAGACCGGCCTCATCCTGAGGTGCGACTGGAGGTCGGGACCCCCTTCTAGACAAAGCAGGGGAGTCGACCCTCCTGTCCAGATCAGGAGGGTAGAAGTGGCTCTGAGGAAGTGGTGCCGGAAAACCTCAGTGTTCCTCTCGAGGGAGACCGGGATGCCGGGGAACTTTGTGGGTCGCATCAAGGGTGACCAAGTAACGTTTCGACCTCCAATAACTAACGTGGGACTTCTCCTGAGGCGCTGTAGCGGGAAATGGCTTCATCTTGCGATGACGGGGGAACCACGTGGTTTTTCTCGAGTTGCGGTCGGGA
>NW_011383496.1:0-507 GCF_000754665.1 Bison bison bison
GATCGCAGGGTCCCTGCAGACTGGGGACAGGAGAGTCAGGCCTCGTCTTGGGTTGAGGCATGGAACTCCACTTGCCTCTCGAGATGTCCCCGGGGAGAGAGGCCGCTTGTCGAGCTGTATTTGGAACCTGGGGTTTTTTCCGAACGATGCACGGAAAAACTGCCCCTTCGTGTGGACTTCATTCACAGGATGGAGTTCGGAGAGGTGTCCGGGCATCGGGTTCTTCTCAAGAGGGGACCGGGAAATCGGGGTCTTATGGAATGTGGAACCACCCACGAGGCCACGTCTGGAATGCCTTCGTGAGACCGGCCTCATCCTGAGGTGCGACCGGAAGGTCGGCAACCCCTTCCAGACAAAGCAGGGGATTCGACCCTCTTGTTCAGATCAGGAGGGTAGAATGGGCTCAGAGGAAGTGGGGCCGGAAAACCTCGGTGTTGCTCTCGAGGGAGATCGGGATGTCGGGGAACTTTGTGGGTCGCATCAAGGGTGCCAAGTACTGTTTCGACC
>NW_011383497.1:0-501 GCF_000754665.1 Bison bison bison
ACATGGATAGATCTGAAAAGCATAATGTTGAGTTAAAAAACAGTAATCTGCAGAATGGTTCATATGATATATAACTTTTTTTCAGGCAACCCAAACAATATTGTATAATTTTTCATTAAAACACAATGTGTAAGAATATGATGGGAAAGACACACATCAAATTCATTATTATTAATGGTCCTGGGTAAGGAAGAAGTGTAATTTGCTTGGGGAGGAATACAAAGAGGATTTAACTCCATCTGTAAATTTTACTCATTTTCAGAAAAAGAAAAGTTATTGAGCAATTATGATAGGATTGATGTTTATTAGTTCTGAAAGGCAAATAATCATGATTTTTCTTAATAATTTTCTGTGTACTTTCATAATTAAATTGTAACCCTCATTAGCAGATAATATTTCAGTATTGTATATTCAAGCAGCACGGAACAGTTCACTAAGAAATTGAGAGGCTTCGTTGGTGGCTCAGGGGTAAAGAATCTACCTGCCAATGCAGGAGACACA
>NW_011383498.1:0-547 GCF_000754665.1 Bison bison bison
CCTGTTGGGGCGGCGTGCGGTTTCTCCCTCCTCCGTGTTTGGACTGGTGAATCACGACTGCGCCGGCAGGCAGGGCAGACTGGACCTTCCGCAGCTCCAAGGCCGGCTTCGGTCGGCTGTGTTCTTGCAGGCGTCTCCACTGCTCTAAGCTCATCCCTTCGACCTCTGTGTCCCCCGGGGACTCCTCCGGCCCAGGAGCTCTGCCGCTGGCGTCTCCTGCAGGCTGCCCGGGGTCTGTGGGGTCAGCCCCGACGGGGGCCGCTGCCCCTCCCCAGCCGCCCCCTTCCCACGCCACCCTCCCGGGCGTAGAACAGGACGTAGGCGCTCTGGCTCAGGGCAGCGGTCTCGTCACAGGCGGTCACCTTGGCATCGTCCATCTTATACCATTGGCCGTTGCCCGCTCGGACGTAACAGAAGTAGTGTCCTCGCTCACAGCTCCACCCGGAGTGCCCCAGCACGGCATAGAGCACGTAGCCCAGTGGCCCTGCCTTCCGCTCAGACGTGTAGGGCTGCAGGTCCAAGCACTGGGGATAGCGCACCTCCTGAG
>NW_011383499.1:0-554 GCF_000754665.1 Bison bison bison
AACTTGTTTGTGTGTGAGAGAGAGAGAGAACGAGAGAGGTGGCGAAAGGAAAAGTAACAGCCTATTTTGGTATTTCATGTTATTTGTAAGTTCGAAAGCTCTGCTGTACGTATAATCTGTAGAGTGTTTTAGCAACGTAATTTTCAACTGTTCTCATGCCTTGACTATCTCAATATTAACTATATAGCCAGATTGGAATGGCTTTGTTATTGTATGTTCCCTTGTGCTGCTGAACTCTCCGAAGTGCCTCTGTTGTGCTGATCTAAGATAACCTGGCTCCAAAAGCCTGGTGTGGAGAAGTTGATGGAGAAGCTATGATGTGAGTTGGGACGAGACATGGGATTTAGTCAGTGGAGAGCTGTGGCTTCTTGTCCCATTGGAGGAAGAGGTATGCATTCCCTCCAGGCATGGAGCCAAGGCAGAAGAACACTGTCTCAGAGTATCTTTACCTAGCCCAGGGACATCTCAAGGAAGCCAACCATTTAAATGCCTGTGTTTGGTGAGAGGCCCCTGCAAGCATCAAGCAGGCCCTGTGTTATCATTGACTGCAGTTG
>NW_011383500.1:0-868 GCF_000754665.1 Bison bison bison
GAGCGGGGGTTCTTTTGCTTCCACTCGAGATGAATGCCTGTCTCCCCGGGTGCGTCTGGAATGCAACCCCGAGATCCCTGTCGCCCCTGGAGAGGAACATTTGGCTTCTGGACACAAGCCTAGATGAGGTCTCTTGGCCCTGCAGTCACTCGAGAGCAATCCCCAGCTTTCCTTCGCAACTCGAGTGGAAGATTGGACTTGCCTGGGCCAACACAAGAGGCATCCTGAATTCCCCGTCGTAACTCGAGAATCCCGCCGTAACTCGAGAAAAACCACGTGGCTCCCCCGTCATCGCAAGATGAAGCCCTTTCCCGCGACAGCGTCTCAGGAGAAGTCCCACGTTAGGAATTGGAGGTTGAAAGGTCACTTGGCACCCTTGATGCGACCCACAAAGTTCCCCGAAATCCCGGTCTCCCTCGAGAGGAACACTGAGGTTTTCCGGCACCCCCTCCTCTGAGCCCCTTTCTCCCCTCCTGATCTGGACAGGAGGGTCGACTCCCCTGCTTTGTCTGGAAGGGGTTCCCGACCTTCCGGTCGCACCTCAGGATGAGGCCGGTCTCACGAAGACATTCCAGACGTGGCCTCGTGGGTGGTTCCACATTCCGTAGGACCCCGATTTCCCGGTCCCCTCTTGAGAAGAACCCGATGCCCGGACACCTCTCCGAACTCCACCCTGTGAATGAAGTCCACACGAAGGGGCAGTTTTTCCGTGCACCGTTCGGAAAACAAACCCCGGTTCCAAATACAGCTCGACAAGCTGCCTCTCTCCCCGGGGACATCTCGAGAGGCAAGCGGAGTTCCATGCCTCAACCCAAGACGAGGCCCGACTCTTCTGTCCCCAGTCTGCAGGGACCCTGCAATCGGAGTC
>NW_011383501.1:0-670 GCF_000754665.1 Bison bison bison
CTCCCGTCCTCTGGAGGGGGCGGGGAGTGCCATCCTTGCCCTGGGCTCTCACCCACCCCAGGACTAGTTCTCACGTCTGATTCTAAAGAGCATGTGCCTGCCCCTCCTCGAGGGGAAAGCACAGCCCCTCCCAGGACCAGGCTTCCGCTCGGAGCCATGCTGCTGCCAATGCTGGGTGGGCCGCACGGGGGGGTGGGGAGACGTGAAGGGGGGGCGCCCAGAGACAGCATGCTCCTGGGAATGTTCTTCAGGCTCTGGAGGATTCCGGGGCCCTCAGGGCCTTCCTGCACCCTCCTCACCAACTGCAGCCAGGAGGGGCAGCCACCCTGCACCTGGCCAGGCAGTGAAGACCAGCAGGACACTTACCAATGGCTCTCTCGATCTTGCCCAGAACCTGGTTGTTGGGAATGGCCCGGCCACTCTCGTAGTCCGCAATGACTTGCGGCTTCTCGTTGATTTTCTAGAGAGAACGTGTGTTTGCCCGTCAGCTCCAGGCGGTGGTGGGAGACGGACACAGCCAGGGGAGGGCCTCAGGCTCCGCACGGCTGTGTGCAGGCCCAGGGCTAGAGCAGACGCAGCTCAGCAAGTCCCAGCTGACTCGTGCAGGCCCTCAGAGGTCTTGGGGCTCCCCGGGCCCGCGCCCGCCTGCCCGGCTGTGGCTGGAGGGCCC
>NW_011383502.1:0-697 GCF_000754665.1 Bison bison bison
GGAGAAAAGAGACTGAGTAGCTTGTTTTACGCGGAAGACCAATCAAACTTCAAGACAAGAAGTTTGCACCACTTACGTAGGCCGCAGGCGCCCTCTCGAATAGCGAAAGGTGCCTCACCCTAGACACCTTCTCGCGTGGGTCTTAGCAGCCCAGGCATAATTAGTAAGCGTGGTGGGTTCCGCGCTCCAGATGGAGACTCAGCTGGAAGGTAAAGGGAAGAATGACAAGGAACTTTATGAATTGGAGCTGTAAGTTAACTCTTTGACAGAGAGAGCGAGATGGTGGTGGGGGACAGCCCCCAGTGAAATCAGAGGTGAGAGCACAATGAAATACAGTAGGCAGACTGTGGTTTTTTGGAGGGAGATGCTCGAGAATATCCGGGTGGGCTCCTGAGGCTCGATCCCGCATTTGCGTATGCCGAGCCTCCTTCCTCAGGACCTTTGTCCAGAGTGGAATGCCTCCCCGGCTCCCGGCACAGGATCAGTGCATGCTCAGTCACGATATCAGTGCAGGACCAGCGACGTGATCACTGACGGCACAGTCACGTGATCAGCGCCTCTCAGTCACCTGATCACCGTATGATAAACACGTGATCAGTGAACGACCAGCCACGTGATCACTGCATGCACAGTCAGGTGGTCAGTTCCTGATCAGCCACGTGATCAGTGCGTGCACAGTCAGGTGGTCAGTTCCTGA
>NW_011383503.1:0-759 GCF_000754665.1 Bison bison bison
TCATCTGCATGACAATTGCCATCTGAGCTGCGTGATTCCTGTCGGCTCATCTGCTTGACAATTGCCAGCTGAGCTGCGTGATTCCTGCCTGGTCACGTGCTTGATTATTGCCAGTTGAGCAGCATGATTCGTCACTACTGAGCTCCATGCTTATTGCCTGCTGATTGCGTGGTTCGTGTCTGCTCAGCTCTTTGAGTATTGCCTCCTGAGGTCCCTGTTCGGTCGCCACCTGCCGGGGACCAGCCCCAACTGATCCAGGGTATTCGAAGGAGAGATGGCCTAGGACGACTATTTATATGCTAATCAGAGATGTCAAGAATGATAGTATGAGGAGAGCTCAGTAGGAAAATTCGGTGGAGAAAAGAGACTGAGTACCTTGGTTTACGAGGAAGACCAATCAAACTTCAAGACAAGAAGTTTGCACCACTTACGTAGGCCGCAGGCGCCCTCTCGAATAGCGCAAGGTGCCTCACACTAGACACCTTCTCCAGTGGGTCTTAGCAGCCCAGGCATAATTAGTAAGCGTGGTGGGTTCCGCGCTCCAGATGGAGACTCAGCTGGAATTAAAGGGAGAATGACAAGGACTTTATGAATTGGAGCTGTAAGTTAACTCTTTGACAGAGAGAGCGAGATGGTGGTGGGGGGACAGCCCCCAGTGAAATCAGAGGTGAGAGCACAAAGCAATACAGTAGGCAGACTCTGGTTTTTTTGGGGGGGGATGCTCGAGAATATCCGGGTGGACTCCTGAGGCTCGATCCC
>NW_011383504.1:0-764 GCF_000754665.1 Bison bison bison
CCATCCCTCTCCACCCCCTCTCGCCTTCACCTGGCAAGACCCCGAGACTCACGTTTCCCAACAACTAACATGGACAATTCTCCCCCAGGGGTTCAGAGACAGTCCCCACTTTTTTGGACAGGCTTTACAAAAGGACCTACAGACACTCGACCTAGCCCCGAGTCATCTCCTCCAATATGTAGATGACCTCCTCCCTTGTAGCCCAATTCGAAAACTCTGCCTCCAACATACTGCCAAACTCCTTGGGGCCCTGGGATCCTGGGGTTATCGGGTATCCCAATCTACCTATCCCAATAGGCCAAACAAACGTCACCTACCTGGGGCTCTACATATCCCATCAACAAAGAACTATTCCCCCAGATAGAATCCAGGTCTTAATTAACTCTCCACTTCCAAAAACGAAAAGGCAGCTCCTGTCAATCCTCGGCCTTCTAAACTTTTTCCGTATCTGGATCCCTAACTTCACCCTCATTGCAAAGCCGCTCTATGAGGCAACTAAAGGATGTCTGAATGAGCCCCTCTTTAAACCCTCCTTGCTGGCCAATCCTCTTCGCCAGCTCACTCAGAGCCTCCTCCGACTGCCAACTCTCCACCTGCTGGATCACACCAGATCATTCTTTCTCTTTGCACATTCTAACCAAGGACAGGCCCTGGGACTTCTCTCAGCGGGCTGGAGACACCTGGGCTCCCATAGCCTATCTATCAAAACAGCTTGACATGGTGACCAAGGGGTGGCCTCCCTGTATACAGGCCATGGCTGCTAT
>NW_011383505.1:0-755 GCF_000754665.1 Bison bison bison
TCAGAGGTGAGGGCACAAAGCAATACAGTAGGCAGACTCTGGTTTTTTTTGGGGGGGCATGCTCGAGAATATCCGGGTGGACTCCTGAGGCTCGATCCCGCATTTGCCTATGCCGAGCCTCCTTCCTCATGACCTTTGTCCAGAGTGGAATGCCTCCCCGGCTCCCGGCACATGATCAGTGCATGCTGAGTCACGATATCAGTGCATAATCAGCCACGTGATCACTGACGGCACACTCACGTGATCACCGTATGATAAACACGTGATCACCGTATGATAAACACGTGATCAGTGAGGGACCACCCACGTGATCTCTGCATGCTCAGTCAGGTGGTCAGTTCCTGATCAGCCACGTGATCAGTGCGTGCACAGTCCCATGATCAGCGCCTGTCAGTCAATGATCACTGCCTGATGAACACGTGATCAGTGCCCGATCAACCACCTCATCAGTGCATGTGCAGTCACGTGATCAGTGCATGATAGCCACGTGATCAGTGCATGCTCAGTCCCATGATCAGCGCCTGTCAGTCACTGATCATTGCCTGAGAAACACGTGATCAGTGCATGATGAGCCATGTGATCAGTGCCTGATCAGCCACGTCAACAGTGCATGCGCAGTCACGCGATCAGTGCATGATAGCCACGTGATCAGTGCCTGCACAGTCCCATAATCAGCGCCTGTCAGTCACTGATCATTGCCTGAGAAACACGTGATCAGTGCATGATGAGCCATGTGATCAGTTCCTGATCAGCCA
>NW_011383505.1:5005-6041 GCF_000754665.1 Bison bison bison
GATCTGTACTTGATCAGCCACGGGATCAGTGCATGCAGAGTCACGTGATCAGGGCCTGCTGAGCTGCGTGATTCCGGCCGGCTCACCTGCATGACAATTGCCAGCTGAGCTGCGTGATTCCTGTGGGCTCATCTGCTTGAAAATTGCCAGCTGAGATGCGTGATTCCTGCCTGGTCACCTGCTTGATTATTGCCAGTTGAGCAGCATGATTCGTCACTGCTGAGTTCCATGCTTATTGCCTGCTGATTGCGTGGTTCGTGTCTGCTCAGCTCTTTGAGTATTGCCTCCTGAGGTCCCTGTTCGGGCGTCACCTGCCGGGGACCAGTCCCAGCTGATCCAGGGTATTGGAAGGAGAGATGGCCTAGGCGACTATTTATATGCTATTGAGAGATGTCAAGAATAATAGAATGAGGAGAGCTCAGGAGGAAAATTCGGTGGAGAAAAGAGACTGAGTAGCTTGGTTTACGCGGGAGACCAATCAAACTTCAAGACAAGAAGTTTGCACCACTGACGTAGGCCGCAGGCGCCCTCTCGAATAGCGGATGGTGCCTCACCCTAGACACCTTCTCGAGTGGGTCTTAGCAGCCCAGGCATAATTAGTAAGCGTGGTGGGTTCCTCGCTCCAGATGGAGACTCAGCTGGAAGTTAAAGGGAAGAATGACAAGGAACTTTATGAATTGGAGCTTTAAGTTAACACTTTGACAGAGAGAGCGAGATGGTGGTGGGGGACAGCCCCCAGTGAACTCAGAGGTGAGGGCACAAAGCAATACAGTAGGCAGACTCTTGTTTTTTTGGGGGGGCATGCTCGAGAATATCCGGGTGGACTCCTGAGGCTCGATCCCGCATTTGCGTATGCCGAGCCTCCTTCCTCATGACCTTTGTCCAGAAGGAATGCCTCCCTGGCTCCCGGCACATGATCAGTGCATGCTGAGTCACGATATCAGTGCATGATCAGCCACGTGATCACTGACGGCACACTCACGTGATCAGCGCCTCTCAGTCACGTGATCACCATATGATAAACACGTGATCAGTG
>NW_011383506.1:0-615 GCF_000754665.1 Bison bison bison
AAAGCAGAGGAGTCGACCCTCCTGTCCAGATCAGGACGGTAGAAGAGGCTGAGAGGAAGTCGTGCCGGAAAACCTCGGTGTTCCTCTCGAGGGAGACCGGGATGTCGGGGCGCTTTGTGGGTCGCATCAAGGGTGACAAGTACCGTTTCAAACTCCAATTCCTAAAGTGGGACTTCTCCTGAGACTCTGTAGCGGCACAGGGCTACATCTTGCGGTGACGGGGGAACCACGTGGTTTTTCTCGAGGTGTAGCAGGATTCTCGAATTACGACGGGGAATTCAGGATGCCTCTTGTGTTGGCCCAGGGAAGTCCAATCTTCCATTCGAGTTGCGAAGGAAAGCTGGGGATTGCTCTCGAGTGACTGCAGGGCCAATAGACCTCATCTAGGCTTCTGTCCAGAAGCCAATGTTCCTCTCCAGGGGCGAGAGGGATCTCAGGGTTGCATTCCAGACACACCCGGGGAGACAGGCATTCATGTCGAGTGGACGCAAAGAAACCCGCTATGCTCTCGAGTCGCGACGGGTATCTCTTGGAGCTCACTGGGTGGACTAAAGGGAGTCAAGCCTCCTGAGGCGTTGGAGAGAGGTCGAGAGATTGGTCTCTAGGCCATACAGT
>NW_011383507.1:0-524 GCF_000754665.1 Bison bison bison
AACCCACTCTAGTACTCTTGCCTGGAAAATCCCATGGACAGAGGAGCCTGGTAGGCTACAGTCCATGGGGTCGCAAAGAGTCGGACATGACTGAGAAACTTTACTTACTTACTTACACAATAATTTTTTCTAATACTGTTTATGAAAAATGCTTTTCTCAGTAAACTGTATATATATTTATATATATATAGTTTATATATAATCTATATGAAAACATACATGTGCCTGAAGAAGATGCCTTGATATCTTTGTATTTTTTAAGTATTTGGAGGAGACAAGACATCCAGAATGGTAGAGTGACAAGATTGGCAGATCTTCTACTTAACATACAATAATACAACTGGACAGATTGTCAAAATAGTCATTTTAATATTATTTGGAAATTTATCAAAGTGAAAGTTGCTCAGTTATGTCCAACTCTTTGTGACATAAAGAGTTTTATCTCCAGAGATAGAACCTACATCTCTTATGTCTCCTGCATTGGCAGGAGGGTTCTTTACAACTAGCACAGCCTGGGAAGCCCC
>NW_011383508.1:0-541 GCF_000754665.1 Bison bison bison
AATGCTGGAAATAAATGAAGCACAGAGGAAAAAAGAATTAAAAGAAATGAAGACAACCTCAGAGATTTCTGGGACAATGTTAAACGTCCCAAAATTCGAATCATAGGAGTCCCAGGAGAAGACAAAAAGAAAGGCCATGAGAAAATACTTGAGGAGATAATAGTTGAAAACTTCCCTAAAATGGAGAAGCAAGAAGCCACCCAAGCCCAAGAAACCCAGAGAGTCCCAAACAGGATAAACCCAGGGCAAAACACCCTAAGAAACTTATTAATAAAATTTAAAAAGATGAAACACAAAGAGCAACTATTAAAATTTAAAAAGATGAAACACAAAGAGCAACTATTAAAAGCAGCAAGGGAAAAGCAACAAATAACACACCAGAGGATTCCCATAAGGATAACAGCTGATCTTTCAATAGAAACTCTTCAGGCTAGAAGGGAATGGCAGGGCATACTTAAAGTGATGAAAGAGGAAAACCTACAACCCAGATTACTGTACCCAGCAAGGATCTCATTCAAATATGAAGGAGAAATCAAAAGCT
>NW_011383509.1:0-524 GCF_000754665.1 Bison bison bison
GAACAGTCTGAAGATGAAATTAAATAAACACATAATAACATCAAAAAGAATAAGATACTTAGGAATACATTTAGCAAATGAACTACATTATTTGTATAATGAAAACTAGAAAATACTGCAAAATTTAAAGGAGATATAAATAAATTAAGACATAGTGCAATCCCATTCAGGATCCTGGCTGGCTTCTTTGTAAAAATTGATAAACTGATCTGAAAATTTATATAAATACTCAAGAATATGCTAGAATAGGCAACTGAATCATGCCAAAGAAAAAGAGTTAGAGGACTCATGTTTCCTAATTTCAAAACTTACTATGAAGAAATCAAGAAAGTATGGTATTGGAATAAGGATATACATAGAGGTCAGTGGACTATATGGAGAAGGTGATGGCACCCTGCTCCAGTACTCTTGACTGGAAAATCCCATGGGTGGAGGAGCCTGGTGGACTGCAGACCATGGCATCACGAAGAGTCAGACACGACTGAGCGACTTCACTTTCACTTTTCACTTTCATGAATTGGAGA
>NW_011383510.1:0-504 GCF_000754665.1 Bison bison bison
CGCCAGCTGAGCCTCGCGACACCTGCCAGCTCATCTGCTTGATAATCGCCACCTGAGCCTCGCGACACCTGTCCGCTCATCTGCTTGAAAATCACCAGCTGAGCCGCGCGAAACCTGCCCGTTCATCTGCTTAATAATCGCCAGCTGAGCCTCGCGACAGCTGCCCGCTGATCTGTGTGACAATCGCCAGTTGAGCCACATGACACCTGCCCACTCATCTGCTTGATAATCACCAGCTGAGCCCTGCGACACCTGCCTGCTCATCTGCTTGATAATTGCCAGCTGAGCCTCGCGACACCTGCCGGCTCATCTGCCTGATAATCGCCAGCTGAGCCTCGCGACACCTGCCCGCTCAACTGCCTGATAATCGCCAGCTTAGCCTGGTGACACATGTCCGCTCATGTGCCTGATAATCGCCAGCTGAGCCATGCGTCACCTGCCGGCTCATGTGCCTGATAATCACCACCTGAGCCGTGCGGCACCTGCCCGCTCAACTGCCTGATA
>NW_011383511.1:0-610 GCF_000754665.1 Bison bison bison
ATACCTCGCGAGAAACCGCACACTGGGGCCGCCGCTCTAAAACAACCCTGAGACTCCCCCATCATCGCGAGTTGAGGGCCTTCGTCTCCTGTATGGCCTAGAGACCAATCTCTCGACCTCTCTCCAACGCCTCAGGAGGCTTGACTCCCTTTAGTCCACCCAGTGAGCTCCAAGAGATACCCGTCGCGACTCGAGAGCAGAGCGGGGTTCTTTGCTTCCACTCGAGATGGATGCCTGTCTCCCCGGGTGTGTCTGGAATGCAACCCTGAGATCCCTGTCGCCCCTGGAGAGGAACATTGGCTTCTGGACAGAAGCCTAGATGAGGTCTCTTGGCCCTGAAGTCACTCGAGAGCAATCCCCAGCTTTCCTTCGCAACTCGAATGGAAGATTGGACTTCCCTGGGCCAACACAAGAGGCATCCTGGATTCCCCGTCGTAATTCGAGAATCCTGCTACACCTCGAGAAAAACCACGTGGTTCCCCCGTCATCGCAAGATGTAGCCCTGTGCCGCTACAGCGTCTCAGGAGAAGTCCCACTTTAGGAATTGGAGTTCGAAACGGTTTTGTCACCCGTTGATGCGACCCACAAAGTGCCCCGACATCCCGGTCTT
>NW_011383512.1:0-356 GCF_000754665.1 Bison bison bison
AGCACTGACACACACACACACACACACACCAACCGGTTGCACAGTCTCTAGGAAACAGGGATGAAAAGAGCACATACACACACACTCACACACACACACTCACACTCACACACACAACCGGTTGCACAGTCGCCAGGACACAGAGATGAGAATCATGCGCAACACACACATACAAACACACACGCACAAACCGGTTCCAGAGTTGCCAGGGCACAGAGCTGAGGACAGAACAGACACACACAGACACACACACACAAACCGGTTGCACAGTCACCAGGGCACAGGGCTGATAATGACACACACAAACACACAAACACATACACATAAACCGGTTGCACAGTAGCCAAGGCACAGGG
>NW_011383512.1:4701-5051 GCF_000754665.1 Bison bison bison
CGCGACACACACACACAAACACACACGCACAAACCGGTTGCAGAGTTGCCAGGGCACAGAGCTGAGGACAGAACAGACACGCACACACACACACACACACACACACACACCGGTTGCACAGTCACCAGGGCACAGGGCCAATAATGACACACACAAACACACAAACACGTACACATAAACCGGTTGCACAGTAGCCAAGGCACAGGGCTCAGAACAGCTCAAACACACACACACCACAAAACAGATTCATTGTCGCCAGGACACAGGACTGAGAACAGCACTGACACACATACACACACACACACACACACACACACACCAACTGGTTGCACAGTCTCTAGGAAACAGGG
>NW_011383513.1:0-620 GCF_000754665.1 Bison bison bison
AAGTTGTCAGGTAAAAGTGATTTTTCCTTATGCGACAAGTTGACTTGATGTAAATGGTCAATTCTGTCCATCAACTTGTTATCAACAGTGAAAAACTTTCCAGATGTATGAGTAGAAGTGAAGCTGGAGAGTTTACTTCCTGTAAGAATCTTGTATTTTAATTTGAAAGTCATTTTATTTGCATAATCGTGTATTTAAACTGCTATATAAAAACATCCACCACACATTAGGGGAGAAGAGCAGAAACTGTGAATTCTAGGTTAATGCAGCACATTGACATGAATCCAGGAACTCACACAAAGTTGGTGGAGAACTTCATCAAGTGATGCGTCTGTATATATACAACCTTAAAAAAAAAAAAAAAGAATCAACTCAGCACTTCATCTGGTCTGGAGACTTGTGTTTAGAAACTGCAGCTTGTCTGTGAATTGCTGTTTTGATTATACAGAGTTCCTGATTCCCAGTGGAAAAGACTTGAGGCACTGACGTGCATCTCTGCCCTGAGAGCGAGGGGAGGTAAGGGTTGTCAACTTGCGGTATCTCTTCACAGGAAAGGAGTGGCCACCAGGGCCCCTTCAGAATGTTAGAGTAAAAGTGAAATCAAGCGTGAATGATCAGGG
>NW_011383514.1:0-513 GCF_000754665.1 Bison bison bison
AGGCAGACTCTGGTTTTTTTGGGGGGGAGATGCTCGAGAATATCCGGGTGGACTCCTGAGGCTCGATCCCGCATTTGCGTATGCCGAGCCTCCTTCCTCATGACCTTTGTCCAGAGTGGAATGCCTCCCTGGCTTCCAGCACATGATCAGTGCATGCTCAGTCACGATATCAGTGCCTGCTCAGCCACGTGATCACTGACGGCACAGTCACGTGATCAGAGCCTCTCAGTCACGTGATCACCGTATGATAAACACGTGATCAGTGAACGACCAGCCACGTGATCACTGCATGTGCGGGCAGGTGGTCAGTTCCTGATCAGCCACCTGATCAGTGCGTTCACAGTCCCCTGATCAGCGCCTGTCAGTCACTGATCACTGCCTGATAAACACCTGATCAGTGCCCGAAGAGACACGTCATCAGTGCATGCGCAGTCACGTGATCAGTGCATGAGAGCCACGTGATCAGTGCAGGATCAATTACGTGATCAGTGCATGATCAGTCACGTGACCAGT
>NW_011383515.1:0-664 GCF_000754665.1 Bison bison bison
CCGGAAAACCTCGGTGTTCCTCTCCAGGGAGACCGGAATGCCGGGGAACTTTGTGGGGGCGCATCAAGGGAACAAAGTACCGTTTCGACCTCCAGTTCCTCACGTGGGACTTCTCCTGAGACGCTGTAGCGGGAAAGGGCTTCATCTTGCGATGACGGGGGAACCACGTGGTTTTTCTCGAGTTGCGACGGGAATCTCGAGTTACGACCGGGAATTCAGGATGCCTCTTGTGTTGGCCCAGGGAAGTCCAATCTTCCATTCGAGTTGCGGAGGAAAGCTGGGGATTGCTCTCGAGTGACTGCAGGGCCAATAGACCTCATCTAGGCTTGTGTCCAGAAGCCAATGTTCCTCTCCAGGGGCGACCGGGATCTCGGGGTTGCATTCCAGACGCACCCGGGGAGACAGGCATTCATCTCGAGTGGAAGCAAAGAACCCCGCTCTGCTCTCGAGTCGCGACGGGCATCTCTTGGACCTCACTGGGTGGACTAAAGGGAGTCAAGCCTCCTGAGGCGTTTGGAGAGAGGTCGCGAGATTGGCCTCTAGGCCATGCAGGAGACGAAGGCCCTCATCCTCCGCGATGACGGGGGACTCTCGGGGTGGTTCTCGAGCGGCGGCCCCAGGGTGCGGTTTCTCAACGAGGTACGACGGCGAGGTCAGTGAGCCT
>NW_011383516.1:0-557 GCF_000754665.1 Bison bison bison
CGCAGGTGCCCTCTCCAATAGCGAAAGGTGCCTCACCCTAGACAGCTTCTCGAGTGGGTCTTAGCAGCCCAGGCATAATTAGTAAGCGTGGTTTGTTCCGCGCTCCAGATGGAGACTCAGCTGGAAGTTAAAGGGAAGAATGACAAGGAACTTGATGAATTGGAGCTGTAAGTTAACTCTTTGACAGAGAGAGCGAGATGGTGGTGGGGGACAGCCCCCAGTGAAATCAGAGGTGAGAGCACAAAGCAGTACAGGAGGCAGACTCTGTTTTTTGGGGGAGAGATGCTCGAGAATATCCGGGTGGACTCCTGAGGCTCGATCCCGCATTTGCGTATGCCGAGCCTCCTTCCTCATGACCTTTGTCTAGAGTGGAATGCCTCCCCGGCTCCCGGCACATGATCAGTGCATGCTCAGTCACAATATCAGTGCATGCTCAGCCACGTGATCACTGTCGGCACGGTCACGTGATCAGCGCCTCTCAGTCACGTGATCACCGTATGATAAACACCTGATCAGTGAACGACCAGACACCTGATCACTGCATGCGCAGTCAGGTG
>NW_011383517.1:0-584 GCF_000754665.1 Bison bison bison
ATAGCAAGGTTATCAGTGCATGATCAGCCAGGTGATCAGTGCATGATCAGCCACGTGATCAGTGCATGCACAGTCACGTGATCAGTGTATAATCAGCTTCTTGAGCAGTGCATGATCAGCCACGTGATCAGTACATGATCAGCCTTGTGATCAGTGCATGCGCAGCCACGTGATCAGTGCATGTGCAGTCTCGTGATCAGTGTATAATCAGGCATGTGATCAGTGCATGATCAGCCAGGTGATCAGTGCATGATCAGCCTTGTGATCAGTGCATGCACAGTCACGTGATCAGTGAATGATCAGCTTCGTGATTAGTTCATTATCAACAACGTGATCAGTGTATGATCAACCACGTAATCAGTGCATGATCAGCCACATGAACAGTGTAAGATCAGCAAAGTGATCAGTGCATGCACAGTCCCGTAATCAGTGTATGATCAGCTTTGTGATCAATGCATGATGAGTCACGTGATAAGTGCATGATCAGGCACGTGATCAGTTCATGATCAGGCATGTGATCAGTGCATGATCAGTCACATGATCAGTGTGTGATCAGCCACGTGATCAGTGCCTGATAGCCACGT
>NW_011383518.1:0-594 GCF_000754665.1 Bison bison bison
CACTTGAACACTTCCAGAGTTGTAGTAGGAGATAAGTCTGATCGGCTCAGGTTCAAGAAAGGATCCAAGATTTTGGTGACAGTGAACCTGGACAATTTCTTTTAGAAATTTGAATTTAAAAAATGGTGTGTGGAGTCAAGAGACAGCTTTTTAGAGGGAATTACGTCTTTCCTCTGTTTTATATTATTTATGGGTTTTGATCAGAATTTGTTCCTTTCGGAGAAAGTATCTATTCATAGGTACAGTGACCCTCTTTGCTATTCCTCTTGTTGTCAGTTTTCCTGATAACTTAAATCACTGTGGGAAGAACTGAGCAGAATGACTTGGGGTTTGTTGATATGTTCTCAGAGGACTTTGTCTATAAAGGTCTTTGTTTACCCAGGAATATATTTCTCTTTTTTTTCCCATTATTTGTCTTTTTGAAATCAGCAAATAAACTCGGGTGAATGTCATTGTCCCTTTCCCTGTATCTCACTGTTTTTTTTTTTTTTTTTGGTGTGATTTCCTGTTCACTTTTTTTTGCTCAATAAACCTTGGTCAACAGTTACAAATCTGATTCCACCTTCCACTGTGTCCTCCAAACTGTATTGCTGT
>NW_011383519.1:0-684 GCF_000754665.1 Bison bison bison
GGGTGGAGTTCGAAGAGGTGTCCGGGCATCGGGTTCTTATCAAGAGGGGACCGGGAAATCGGGGTCCTTCGGAATACGGAACCACCGACGTGGCCACGTCTGGAATGTCGCCGTGAGACCGGCCTCATCCTGAGGTGCGACCGGACGGTCGGGAACCCTTCCAGACAAAGCAGAGGAGTCGACCCTCCTGTCCAGATCAGGAGGGTAGAAGAGGCTCAGAGGAAGTGGTGCCGGAAAACTTCGGTGTTGCTCTCGAGGGAGACCGGGATGTCGGGGCGCTTTGTGTGTCGCATCAAGGGTGACATGTACCGTTTCGAACTCCAATTCCTAAAGTGGGACTTCTCCTGAGACGCTGTAGCGGCACAGGGCTACATCTTGCGGTGACGGGGGAACCACGTGGTTTTTCTCGAGGTGTAGCAGGATTCTCGAGTTACGACGGGGAATTCAGGATGCCTCTTGTGTTGGCCCAGGGAAGTCCAATCTTCCATTCGAGTTGCGAAGGAAAGCTGGGGATTGCTCTCGAGTGACTGCAGGGCCAATAGACTTCATCTAGGCTTCTGTCCAGAAGCCAGTGTTCCTCTCCAGGGGCGACAGGGATCTCAGGGTTGCATTCCAGACACACCCGGGGAAACAGGCATTCATGTCGAGTGGAAGCAAAGAACCCCGCTCTGCTCTCGAGTCGCG
>NW_011383520.1:0-673 GCF_000754665.1 Bison bison bison
CTGGAAGGGGTTCCCCACCTTCCGGTCCCACCTCAGGATGAGGCCGGTCTCACGACGACATTCCAGACGTGGCCTCGTGGGTGGTTCCACATTCCGAAGG
This sequence comes from Bison bison bison, assembly GCF_000754665.1. Lineage (NCBI taxonomy): Eukaryota > Metazoa > Chordata > Mammalia > Artiodactyla > Bovidae > Bison > Bison bison. The sequence continues at coordinate 101 of NW_011383520.1, forward strand.
ACCGCGATTTCCCGGTCCCCTCTTGATAAGAACCCGATGCCCGGACACCTCTGCGAACTGCACCCTGTGAGTGAAGTCAACACGGAGGGGCAGTGACTCGCCAGTGCATCGATCAGAAAAAAACCCCAGGTTCCAAATTCAGCTCGACAAGTTGACTCTCTCCCAGGGGACACCTCGAGAGGCAAGAGGAGTTCCAAGCCTCAACCCAAGACGAGGCCTGCCTCCCCTGTCCCAAGTCTGCAGGGACCCTGCGATCGGAGTCTGAAATCAGAGGAACCCTGAGGTTCCTGCCTCAACTGGAGATGAGGCCCTCTTCCAATGCACCAAACCCAGTGGAGTCCCGAGAGGCCCCTCCCAAATCCAGTTTCCCTGACTTCTCAGAGCCACCATGAGAAGCCCCCTGAGGTCACCTGCACAAGTCGAGGGAACACAGGGTCTCCTGCCTCAACCTGAGAAAGCTCTCGAGAGACCTTCCTCAACAAGTCTCGAGGCCAGATTCCCCTACCATGACTCGAGAGCAATGACGCGCTGCCCCTCGCCACTCGCATGGAGACCCGACTTCCCTGGCGCCCC
>NW_011383521.1:0-900 GCF_000754665.1 Bison bison bison
TAACACATATATATGGGATTTCAAAATATGTAACCATAACCCTGGTATACGAGACAGCAAAAGAGACAAAGATGTATAGAACAGTCTTTTGGACTCTGTGGGAGAGGAAGAGGGTGGGATGATTTGGGAGAATGGCATTGAAACTTGTATAATATCATATATGAAACGAGTCGCCAGTCCAGGTTCGATGCATGATACTGGATACTTGGGGCTGGTGCACTGGGACGACCCAGAGGGATGGTATGGGGAAGGAGGAGGGAGGAGAGTTCAGGATTGGGAACACATGTATACCTGTGGCGGACTCATTTTGATATACGGCAAAACCAATACATTATTGTTAAGTTAAAAAATAAAATAAAAAATAAATTCATTTAAAAAGTAAATAAAGACATCTAGCCAAAGGAATTAAGCCAGTCATAAAAAAAGACAAATACTATACATTTCCACATATCTAACATAGTCAAGCAATAGAAAGGACAAAGTAGAATGATGGAGTCCAGGATCTAGGGAAACAGGGAAGAAAGAGGAGTTGTTGTTTAATGGGACAGGTGATGGGTATAGCGTTTCAATTTTGCAAGATGAAAAGGTGTAAAGATATGTTTCATAACAATATGATAAGGAATTCCATGGTAGTTCAGAAGTTAGGAATCCACGCTTTCCTATCAGGGGCCTGGGTATGGTTCTCAACCAGGAAACTGTCATTCAAGTTGCATAGCACAGCAAAAACAATGACAACAACAACAAAACGACACTGTGACTGTATGTGTGTGTGTGTGTGTGTGTGTGTGTGTTTGTATTAGTTGCTCAGTCATGTATGAGTCTTTGCTTTCTCATGGACTGTAGCCCATCAGGCTCCTTTGTCCATGGGGTTCTCCAGGCAAGAATACTGGAGTGGGTTGC
>NW_011383522.1:0-507 GCF_000754665.1 Bison bison bison
CCTTTCCCTCGGAAAGAGCTCTCCCTGCGGGAGGCTTTGGCAGTGTGCACACCCCCAGCCCCTAAGCCCTCTGCAAGGACGCCAGGCTCCTAGGTCTGAAGGAAAGGCGAGAGCTGAGCTGGGGAACCAGTCAGGCACCAGTCACGTCTCCCACACACCCGCAGCCCGCTCCTTCCCGGGCGCGAACGCTAGAAGCTGGGCAGGGCTTGGGGAGGCTCGCCCAGGCCAGAGCAGCCTCTCGGCCGGGGCTCTGTGCTATCGCGCCTGGGCGCAGAGCTAGAGCTCCGCCGGTGTGGAAGCTCACTCGGTCCTTCCCAGTAACAGGCTTGCAAGCACCCGCCAGCAGCCAGCCTCTTCTCTCCCGCGTTCCGGGCATTGGGCTCCAAACCTGGGACCAAAGTACTGCCCGGAGCTCACTGATCATGGGCTGGTTCCCCTGCGCTGCGGCTGTGCTAGGGAGCCCAAACGCACGAGGGGAAGCCCGCACAGCACATCCACCTGCCTCTA
>NW_011383523.1:0-541 GCF_000754665.1 Bison bison bison
CACGAGGGTAGTGACTCGCCCGTGCATCGTCGGGAAAAACCCCCAGGTTCCAAATACCGCTCGACAAGTGGTCTGTCTCCCCGGGAACACCTCGAGAGGCAAGCGGAGTTCCATGCCTCAACACAAGACGAGGCCTGACTCTCCTTTCACAAGTCTGCTGGGACCCTGGGATCGGAGTCTGAAATCAGAGGAACCCTGAGGTTCCTGCCTCAACTGGAGATGAGGCCCTCTTCCAATGCACCAAACCCAGTGGAGTGCCGAGAGGCCCCTCCCACCTCCAGTTTCCCTGACTTCTCACAGCCACCATGAGAAGCCCCCTGAGGTCACCTGCACAAGTCGAGGGACCCCAGGGTGCCCTGCCTTAACCCGAGAAAGACCTCGAGAGACCTTCTTCAACACGTCTCGAGGCCAGATTCATCTACTATGACTTGAGAGGAATGACGTGCTCCCCCTCACCATTCGCATGGAGACCCGACTTCCTTGGCGCCCCACTAGAGGCTCACTCACCTCGCCGTCGTACCTCGCGAGAAACCGCACACTG
>NW_011383524.1:0-543 GCF_000754665.1 Bison bison bison
GGAGAAGTTCTATACAGTCAGCAAAAACAAGACCAGGAGCTGACTGTGGCTCAGACTATAAACTACCTTATTGCCAAATTCAGACTTAAATTGAGAAAGAGGGAAACCACTAGACCATTCAGGTATGACCTAAATCAAACCCCTTATGATTATACAGTGGAAGTGAGAAATAGATTTAAGGGCCTAGATCTGATAGATAGAGTGCCTGATGAACTATGGAATGAGGTTCGTGACATTGTACAGGAGACAGGGATCAAGACCATCCCCATGGAAAAGAAATGCAAAAAAGCAAAATGGCTGTTTGGGGAGGCCTTACAAATAGCATTGAAAAGAAGAGAAGTGAAAAGCAAAGGAGAAAAGTGAAGATATAAACATCTGAATGCAGAGTTCCAAAGAATAGCAAGAAGAGATAAGAAAGACTTCTTCAGCGATCAATGCCAAGAAATAGAGGAAAACAACAGAATGGGAAAGACTAGGGATCTCTTCAAGAAAATCAGAGCTACAAAAGGAACATTTCATGCAAAGATGATCTCGATAAAGGAT
>NW_011383525.1:0-712 GCF_000754665.1 Bison bison bison
AAAAATACACAGGTGGCATATCTTTGTTTTTGCACATCTGAGACTGTGTTTCCATTGTCACATACTTGAAAGATAACTGGGATGTATGGAAAGACTTTGAATCCAAACCTCCTCCATTAAAATCCATCAGTTGTCACTCCTTACATCCTAACTTCTGATACAATGGAGTCTAAGCCAGACTGACATGTGTGTGTGTGTGTGTTTAGTAAACTGTTTATCTTTTTAAAATGTTCCCCTTACCTGAGCACTTGTCACAGTTTTCTTTGTTCTGACCCATCATAAATTTTGCCAAGGTATGTTTCTGTCAGTTCTTCTCCCCTGACTTCATCAGAGCAGCAAGAACCCTTTTGTCTTTACTTTCTAATCTAATTACTTATCAGGATTAAAAAAAATTATATTGTTGATGCCTATGTTGTAGTTACTCTGATTTTTTTCCTTGTGAACACTAGTTACTTTTAAGTAAAATTCCTTTCTCTGTCCTCCATATTTATCTTTTCTGTTATTTATCTCACTTTTATTTTTCTGAGAATTTCAGAACTCCTCCTAAAGTTTATTTCTTTAGAAGACAGACATTAATTAAATGTTACTCTGTGCCACATATTGTCCTAAGTGTTTAGAATACAAGACTGAATAAGAGAAACAAAAATCCCCACCTTTGTGGAGACTACAAAAGAAAATAGAATATTTCAGATATTTGTAAATAATCTGGAGA
>NW_011383526.1:0-504 GCF_000754665.1 Bison bison bison
TTGATAAGAACCCGATGCCCGGACACCTCATCGAACTCCACCCTGTGAATGAAGTCAATACGAAGGGGCAGTGACTCGCCCGTGCATCGTCGGGAAAAGACCGCCAGGTTCCAAATACCACTCGACAAGTGGCCTGTCTCCCCGGGAACAACTCGAGAGGCAAGCGGAGTTCCATGCCTCAGCACAAGACGAGGCTTGACTCTCTTTTCCCAAGTATCCAGGGACCCTGGGATCGGAGTCTGAAATCAGAGGAACCCTGAGGTTCCTGCCTCAACTGGAGATGAGGCCCTCTTCCAATGCACCAAACCCAGTGGAGTGCCGAGAGGCCCCTCCCACCTCCAGTTTCCCTGACTTCTCAGAGTCACCATGAGAAGCCCCCTGAGGTCACCTGCACAAGTCAAGGGAACCCAGGGGGTCCTGCCTCAACCCGAGAAAGACCTCGAGAGACCTTCTCAACACGTCTCGAGGCCAGATTCCCCTATATGACTTGAGAGCAATGACGCG
>NW_011383527.1:0-601 GCF_000754665.1 Bison bison bison
GCACTCTTCATGTGGCAGATCATGCACTGATCACGTAGTTGATGGTACACTGATCACGTGGCTGATCATGCACTAATCACGTTGCTATCATGCACTGATCACGTGGCTGATCACACACGTATTACGTGACTGATCAAGCACTAGTCACGTGGCTATCATGCACTGATCACGTGGCTATCATGCACTTATCACGTGGCTGATCATGCACTGATCACGTGGCTGATCCTGCACTGATCACGTGACTGATCATGCACTGATCACGTGACTGATCTTGCACTGATCACGTGGCTATCATGCACTGCTCACTTGGCTGATCATGCAATGATCACGCAGCTACCATGTATTGGTCACATGACCGATCATGCACTGATCACGTAATTGGTCATGCACTGATCACCTGCCTTATCATGCATTGATCATGTGACTGATCATGTGCTGATCATGTTTGGTGTCATACACTGATCATGCCTCTGGAGGCAATGAACAAAGTGCTGAGAAGGCAGGAATCAATGAGCAGGCAATAATCATGGAACTCAGCTCTGAGAAATGATGCTGCTCAGCTGGCAATAATCAAGTAGATGAGCACGCAGGAATTACGCAG
>NW_011383528.1:0-760 GCF_000754665.1 Bison bison bison
AGTGTGTGAGAGAATATCAGTACTGATAGCTTACGGTGAATGATGTCCAACTCGTGATCTCCAAAGAAGATTTAGCTTCAGAACCAGGGGCCAGGCTTGATCACTCAAGAGCTTTTATGTAGCCGAGTTTTATTAAAGTGTAAAAAGGGACAGAGAAAGCTGCTGACATAGACATCAGAAGGGGAACAGAGAGTGTCCCCCTTCCCTGGCTAGTCTTACCAAGGGAGCTATATACTTTTTTAATTGGTCATTACAATAAATCAAAATAACGTTCCAAGGTTATAAAGATCTTACTAGACCCACTGCCATAATTTACATTGTAAGATGACAGGATTAGAACTAACAATAGAAAGATCTTGCCAGGGGAACTCCCATAATACACATTTTAAGATAACAAGACTAGTCAGAAGGTTTTTAAGAAGGAGAAACTGTCCTCACGCAGGATACATTGTTGTTAAATAATCCTTAGCACAGAGGTTTAGCCAAGTTGTTTGTTGTGTAATCATCAGCTTAAAAGAAAAAACTTAAAAATTTAGTCCTTTCTCCTCCTTGAGAATTCCAGACCCCTATCTGTTCCTTGAGAGCCCTACTACTACTACTACTATGTCGCTTCAGTCATATCCGACTCTGTGTGACCCCATAGACAGCAGCCCACCAGGCTCCTCCATCCCTGGGATTCTCCAGGCAAGAACACTGGAGTGGGTTGCCATTTCCTTCTCCAATGCATGAAAGTGAAAAGTGAAAGTAAAGTTGCTCGGTC
>NW_011383529.1:0-761 GCF_000754665.1 Bison bison bison
GTTTATCAGGCAGTGATCAGTGACTGACAGGCGCTGATCAGGGGACTGTGCACGTACTGATCAGGTGGCTGATCAGGAACTGACCACCTGACCGCGCATGCAGCCATCACGTGGCTGGTCGTTCACTGATCACGTGTTTATCATACGGTGATCACGTGACTGAGAGGCGCTGATCACGTGACTGTGCCGTCAGTGATCACGTGGCTGAGCAGGCACTGATATCGTGACTGAGCATGCACTGATCATGTGCCAGGAGCCGGGGAGGCATTCCACTCTGGACAAAGGTCATGAGGAAGGAGGCTCAGCATACGCAAATGCGGGATCGAGCCTCAGGAGTCCACCCGGATGTTCTCGAGCATCTCCCCCGAAAAAAACTGGAGTCTGCCTACTGTATTGCTTTGGGCTCTCACTTCTGATTTCACTGGGGGCTGTCCCCCACCACCATCTCGCTCTCTCTGTCAAAGAGTTAACTTACAGCTCCAATTCATAAAGTTCCTTGTCATTCTTCCCTTTAACTTCCAGCTGAGTCTCCATCTGGAGCGCGGAACCCACCACGCTTACTAATTATGCCTGGGCTGCTAAGACCCACTCGAGAAGGTGTCTAGGGTGAGGCAACTTTCGCTATTGGAGAGGGCACCTGCGGCCTACGTAAGTGGTGCAAACTTCTTGTCTTGAAGTTTGATTGGTCTTCCGCGTAAACCAAGCTACTCAGTCTCTTTTCTCCACCGAATTTTCCTACTGAGCTCTCCTCATACTATTAT
>NW_011383530.1:0-751 GCF_000754665.1 Bison bison bison
CATTAATTTTAGCATCCTCTGTCATATTAAAAGACTAGAAAATTTCCCATTCAGCAAGTTTTGTCTTATTTTTTAATTCTCTTAAATATTTTTTTTTTAATTTCCCTTTATATTTTACTATAGGCAGCAAGAAGAAATCAGGAAGCACTTTTGGCTGTTTGGCTGGAAATCTCCTTAGCTAGATATCTCAATTAATTAAGTAGAGTTTCTCCTTCCTGGTACATTTTCTACTTTTCATAAACTGCAGATGTAGTGGACTTTTCTCTGCACACTCCCCAGGCTCTTTTTTCCTGCCACTACTTTCTGCCACACATCCTGGGTGCCCCCCTGTGATCCCACTTAGAACGTGTTTGCTCAGTGAGATAAAGGGGATCGAATCCCTGGCTTCAGTGCTTCTGCTGGCCAGAGTTTTATGTACCTTTCTCTAAGATCTTCATGTTTTTGCTATCCAACTTCCATCACCTGGCTAGGTCAATTCTGGAAGCTCATACTCACAAGCATACTGGCAGGGACTTCTATGCGCATGTGAGCACACACATGTACGTGTACACAGTAACATCCCTGAGAGGAAACTTGCACACGTGCAGAATTTCAAGCTTTCTTCTCTAGGAATATGAATTTTGGTAAGCACCTTTGTGCTCACAACGAAAAAGTAACTTTCTTTGTCCTGGTTGTTTCCTTTCACTTGTTAATTAATCATGTCACCTTGCACTTCTAACTCTGTGCTGCTACTGCTGCTAAGTCACTTCAG
>NW_011383531.1:0-648 GCF_000754665.1 Bison bison bison
GCGCTACTCTCTCAATTTGTCCCACCCTCTCCTTCCCTCCCTGTGTCCACAAGTCTGTTCTCTGAATCTGTGCTTCTATTCTTGCCTTGCAAATACGTTCATCAGTACCATTTTTTGCCAGATTCCATTTGTATGTGTTAATATATGATATTTGTTTTTCTCTTTCTGACTTACTTCACACTGTATTACTGACTCTAGGTTCATCCACATCACTAAGATGACTCAATTTCATTCCTTTTTGTGGTTAATATTCCATTGCATATGTGTGCCACAACTTCTTTATTCATTCATCTGTCGATGCACATCAAATTGCTACCATGTCCTTGCTATTGTAAGTAGTTTTGCCATTAACATTGGGATGCATGTGTCTTTTTGAATTACAGTTTTCTCAGGGTATATGACCAGTAGTGAGATTTCTGGGTCATATGGTAGTTTTATTCCACATTTTTTAAGGAATCTCCGTACTGTTCTCCATAGTGGCTGTATCAATTTACATTCCCACTAACAGTGCAAGAGGGTTCCCTTTTCTCCACATTCGCTCCAGCATTTATTGTTTGTAGATTTTTTGATGATGACCAGTCTGACCAGTGTGGGGTGATATCTCATTGTAGTTTTGATTTGCATTTCTCTAATAATGAGTGATGTTGA
>NW_011383532.1:0-552 GCF_000754665.1 Bison bison bison
GAGTGGAACATTGTCTTCTGGACACAAGCCTAGATGAGGTCTATTGGCCCTGCAGTCACTCGAGAGCAATCCCCAGCTTTCCTTGGCAACTCGAATGGAAGATTGGACTTCCCTGGGCCAACACAAGAGGTAACCTGAATTCCCCGTCGTAACTCGAGAATCCCGCCGCAACTCGAGAAAAACCACGTGGTTCCCCCGTCATCGCAAGATGAAGCCATTTCCGCTACAGCGTCTCAGGAGAAGTCCCACGTTAGGAATTGGAGGTCGAAACGGTACTTGGCACCCTTGATGCGACCCACAAAGTGCCCCGACATCCCGGTCTCCCTGGAGAGGAACACCGAGGTTTTCCGGCACCACTTCCTCTGAGCCCCTTCTACCCTCCTGATATGGACAGGAGGGTCGACTCCCCTGCTTTGTCTGGAAGGGGTTCCCGACCTTCCGCTCGCACCTCAGGATGAGGCCGGTCTCACGACGACATTCGTGACGTGGCCTCGTGGGTGGTTCCACATTCTGAAGGACCCCGATTTCCCGGTCCCCTCTTGATAAGAACCC
>NW_011383533.1:0-664 GCF_000754665.1 Bison bison bison
AGGCCAGACTCCCGTACTGCCGTGAGCCGGCATATTGCATATTGAGTGCATATTGCATTTTTCATATTGAGTGCAGCACTTTACCCAGCATCATCTTTCAGGATCTGGAATAGCTCAACTGGAATTCTATCACTGCTGGGAGCCAGTGAGGAACTCAGCCCATGACAAAGGTCATGAGGAAGGAGGCTCGGCATACGCAAAGGCGGGATCGAGCTTCAGGAGTCCCCCTGGAAATTCTCGAGCATATACCCCCAAAACCAGAGTCTGCCTACTTTCTGCTTGTGCTTTCACCTAAACCTCTGACTTTACGGGGGGCTCTCCCCCACTACCTCTCTCTGAAAAAAGAGTTAGCTTACAGTTCCAGTTAATAATTCCTGGGTGTAACGGTGTTTAATGTACAAACTCCTTTGGAAATCCTCTAGCCTGCCTGAATAGGTTTTACCGGCCACATGTGACTGTTCAGAGCCTCCCAACTGTGAGAGGCAGGAGATGTTCTAAACTGTCTAAACACAGATTCTTTTGAGTAGTAAAAAGATTGATTAGAAATTGTATTGGTGAATGGTTTTTCACTTGTTGGGCCATTGTTTGCTGCTAAGGTTCCATATCCCTTACCTGCTGTGTCCCTGGCAGTGTATTGATTAATATAATTGGTGTAAGTAGTAGC
>NW_011383534.1:0-609 GCF_000754665.1 Bison bison bison
AGTGACTGACAGGCGCTGATCAGGGGACTGTGCACGCACTGATCAGGTGGCTGATCAGGAACTGACCACCTGACTGCGCATGCAGTGATCACGTGGCTGGTCGTTGACTGATCACGTGTTTATCATACGGTGATCACGTGACTGAGAGGCGCTGATCACGTGACTGTGCGGTCAGTGATCACATGGCTGTGCATGCACTGATATCGTGACTGAGCATGCACTGATCATGTGCCGGGAGCCGGGGAGGCATTCCACTCTGGACAAAGGTCATGAGGAAGGAGGCTCGGCATACGCAAATGCGGGATCGAGCCTCAGGCGTCCACCCGGATATTCTCGAGCATCTCTCCCCAAAAAAACCGGAGTCTGCCTACTGTATTGCTTTGTGCTCTCACCTCTGATTTCACTGGGGGCTGTCCCCCACCACCATCTCGCTCTCTCTGTCAAAGAGTTAACTTACAGCTCCAATTCATAAAGTTCCTTGTCATTCTTCCCTTTAACTTCCAGCTGAGTCTCCATCTGGAGCGCGGAACCCACCACGCTTACTAATTATGCCTGGGCTGCTAAGACCCACTCGAGAAGGTGTGTAGGGTGAGGCACCTTTCGCTATTC
>NW_011383535.1:0-590 GCF_000754665.1 Bison bison bison
TTATTCCATGACCTTGAAGCAAAGCAGAGTTAATTGATGTAGCGAAGGATTTGTTAGCACTTGTAGCTCAACCATGAAACCAGATGGGCAGGGTAACCTAACTGAGAAATTAACTGTATCTTTTCTTGCCTGTGGACTTTTCACACACAGACAAAGGAAGCATTTTTTTCTTCTTCTTCTTTTTAATGTAGGAAGGCAGGTATGGCAAATTCTGTTTTGTCAAACTATAGTCCAAGACATGGTCCTCTAGAACCATGCCATAATCCTATCAAGAGGTATAATCAATTTCTCCTCCTCTGAGCCTGAATAGAATTTTGGATGGGTCGATAGATAGAATGTAGTGGAAGGGACACTGTGTGAGTTCTGAGGCTAGGTCATAAGTAGTGTTATGACTGTACCTGGCTCTCTCTCTTCAGGACAGTGATCCTTGAAACCCAGCCACCATGGTGTGATGATGTGTCAGCCACACGAGGACACCATGTGCTCATTCCTGACTTGGCAGCACCAGCCGGGACCTCTGCCCCCCACTCTGCCCCAGCAGCCACCAGAAACGTTAGTGTCCTAGCCTCCAGATAATTCCATATCCCAGT
>NW_011383536.1:0-679 GCF_000754665.1 Bison bison bison
AGCAAAATGGCTGTCTGGAGAGGCCTTACAAATACCTGTGAAAATAAGGGAAGCAAAAAGCAAAGGAGAAAAGGAAAAATATAAGCATCTGAATGCAAAGTTCCAAACAATAGCAAGGAGAGATATGAAAGCCTTCCTCAGCAATCAGTGCAAAGAAATAGAGGAAAACAACAGAATGGGAAAGACTAGAGAGCTCTTCAAGAAAATTAAGAGATACCAAGGGAATATTTCATGCAAAGATGGGTTCGATAAAGGGCAGAAATGGTATGGACCTAACAGAAGCAGAAGATTAAGAAGAGGTGGCAAGAATACATAGAAAAACTGTACAAAAAAGATCTTCATGACCAAGATAATCACGATGGTGTGATCACTCACCTAGAGCCAGACATCCTGGAATGTGAAGTCAAGTGGGCCTTAGGAAGCATCACTACAAACAAAGCTAGTGGAGGTTATGGAATTCCAGTTGAGCTATTTCAAATCCTGAAATACTGTGAAAGTGCTGCACTCAATATGCCAGCAAATTTGGAAAACTCGGCAGTGGCCACAGGACTGAAAAAGGTCATTTTTCATTCAAATCCCTATGATTATACAGTGGAAGTGAGAAATAGATTTAAGGGACTAGATCTGATAGATCTAGTCACAGGACTGGCCACAGGACTGGAAAAGGTCATTTTTCATT
>NW_011383537.1:0-1021 GCF_000754665.1 Bison bison bison
GGTCGCCCCTGGAGAGGAACATTGGCTTCTGGCCACAAGCCTGGATGAGGTCTATTGGCCCTGCAGTCACTCGAGAGCAATCCCCAGCTTTCCTCCGCAACTCGAATGGAAGATTGGACTTCCCTGGGCCAACACAAGAGGCATCCTGAATTCCCCGTCGTAACTCGAGAATCCCGCCGCAACTCGAGAAAACCACGTGGTTCCCCCGTCATCGCAAGATGAAGCCCTTTCCCGCTACAGCGCCTCAGGAGAAGTCCCACGTGAGAAATTGGAGGTCGAAACGGTACTTGGCACCCTTGATGCGCCCCCACAAATTTCCCTGGCATCCCGGTCTCCTTGGAGAGGAACACCGAGGTTTTCCGGCACCACTTCCTCTGAGCCCCTTCTACCCTCCTGATCTCCACAGGAGGGTCGACTCCCCTGCTTTGTCTTGAAGGGGTTCCCGACCTTCGGGTCGCATCTCAGGATGAGGCCGGTCTCACGACGACATTCCAGACGTGGCCTCGTGGGTGCTTCAACGTTGCGAAGCACCCCGGTTTCCGGCCCTCTTGATAAGAACCCGATGCCCGGACACCTCTGCGAACTCCACCCTGTGAATGAAGTCAACACGAAGGGGCAGTGACTCGCCCGTGCGTCGTCCGAAAAAATCCCCAGGTTCCAAATACAGCTCGACAAGTGGCCTCTCTCCCCGGGGACACCTCGAGAGGCAAGCAGAGTTCCATGCCTCAACCCAAGACGAGGTCTGACTCTCCTGTCCCCAGTCTGCAGGGACCCTGCCATCGGAGTCTGAAATCAGAGGAACCCTGAGGTTCCTGCCTCAGCTGGACATGAGGCCCTCTTCCAATGCACCAAACCCCGTGGAGTCCCGAGAGGCCCCTCCCACCTCCAGTTTCCCTGACTTCTCAGAGCCACTATGAGAAGCCCCCTGAGGTCACCTGCACAAGTCGAGGGAAGCCAGGGTTTCCTGCCTCAACCCGAGAAAGACCTCGAGAGACCTTCTTCAACACGTCTCGAGGCCAGA
>NW_011383538.1:0-518 GCF_000754665.1 Bison bison bison
CCGAGCCTCCTTCCTCATGACCTTTGTCCGGAGTGGAATGCCTTCCTGGCTTCCCGGCACATGATCAGTGCATGCTCAGTCACGATATCAGTGCCTGCTACTGCCACGTGATCACTGACGGCACAGTCACGTGATCAGCGCGTCTCAGTCACGTGATCACCGTATGATAAACACGTGAACACTGAACGACCAGCCACTTGATCACTGCATGCGCAGTCAGGTGGTCAGTTCCTGATCAGCCACCTGATCAGTGCGTGCACAGTCCCCTGATCAGCGCCTGTCAGTCACTGATCACTGCCTGATAAACACGTCATTAGTGCCGAACAGCCACATCATCAGTGCATGCGCAGTCACGTCATCAGTGCATGCTAGCCACGTGATCAGTGCATGCTCAGTCACGTGATCTGTACTCGATCAGCCACGTGATCAGTGCCTGCAGAGTCACGTGATCAGGGCCTGCTGAGCTGCGTGATTCCTGCCGGCTCATCTGCATGACAATTGCCATCTGAGCTGCGTGA
>NW_011383539.1:0-552 GCF_000754665.1 Bison bison bison
ATGCATGAAAGTGAAAAGTGAAAGTGAAGTCGCTCAGTCGTGTCCGACTCTTAGTGACCCCATGGACTGCAGCCTACCAGGCTCCTCCGCCCATGGGACCCTCCAGGCAAGAGCTCCCCAACTGGCCAACTTGAGTATTTATTATAAAAGAAGTAAGCTTGAAATGGAGCTTCCCCCAGAAATGTGTCTGCCCAGTGCACCCATGCATATTCTGCTCTCACACGCACCATTTCCCCCCCAGAGTTTATTATAGGATTATTTTATTGATTGATTGGTCGATTGATTGATTGCTGCAGTGTATCTTCATTGCTGTGAGGACTTTCTGTAGTTGCGGTGAGTAGGGGCCGCTCTTCAATGTGGCATGTGGGCTTCTCATGGTGGTGGCTTCTCTTGTTGTGGAGCATGGGTTCTAGGGCATGAGGGCTTCAGTAGTTGTGGCTCCCGAGCTGTAGAGCACAAGCTCGGTAGTTGTGGGGCATGGGCCTAGTTGCTCCATGGCATATGGAATCTTCCTGGACCAGGGATCGAGCCCATGTCTCCTGTATTGGCAGG
>NW_011383540.1:0-616 GCF_000754665.1 Bison bison bison
CTCCAAGAGATACCCGTCGCGACTCGAGAGCAGAGCAGGGTTCTTTGCTTCCACTCGACATGAATGCCTGTCTCCCCGGGTGTGTCTGGAATGCAACCCTGAGATCCCTGTCGCCCCTGGACAGGAACATTGGCTTCTGGACAGAAGCCTAGATGAGGTCTGTTGGTCCTGCAGTCACTCGAGAGCAATCCCCAGCTTTCCTTCGCAACTCGAATGGAAGATTGGACTTCCCTGGGCCAACACAAGAGGCATCCTGAATTCCCCGTCGTAATTCGAGAATCCTGCTACACCTCGAGAAAAACCACTTGGTTCCCCCGTCACCGCAAGATGTAGCCCTGTGCCGCTACAGCGTCTCAGGAGAAGTCCCACTTTAGGAATTGGAGTTCGAAAAGGTACTTGTCACTCTTGATGCCACCCACAAAGCGCCCCGACATCCCGGTCTCCCTCGGGAGGAACCACCGAAGTTTTTCCCTGCCACCACTTCCTCTGAGCCTCTTCTACCCTCCTGATCTTGACAGGAGGGTCGACTCCTCTGCTTTGTCTGGAAGGGTTCCCGACCTTCCGGTCGCACCTCAGGATGAGGCCGGTCTCACGACGACATTCCAGACGTGGCCTC
>NW_011383541.1:0-559 GCF_000754665.1 Bison bison bison
AAAAGTGAAAATGAAGTTGTTCAGTTGTGTCCGACTCTTCACAACCCCATGGATTGCAGCCTACCAGGCTCCTCCGTCCATGGGATTTTCCAGGCAAGAGTCCTGGAGTGGGGTGCCATTGCCTTCTCCGAGGGGTAGAGCAGATTTTTTTTCCATAACAGCTATAATTTTTTCCCCCATCGTCTGTGGTTTATTTTAATCATTTTTTTTTTCTTCCTGCATCCATTTCTCCTTGAATATAAGGCCTCAGGAATAGATGTCTGTGACAGTTCGTTTTACTGAAGTGACGATGGATACTGATGAAGACTCCTACATCAGGATTTGGAATAGAGCCTATGTTTGATATTTATCCACTGGCTGAAAGATGAATCTCTTGAAAAATGACACGACCCCCCCCCCAGTACGTGGTATTTATACCCAAACCTCAGGATACTCACCTTTACATAAAGGCACAGTAGATCCTACACTTTCACTGGCTCCTACCCCTCCACTCAAAATGTAGGTTCAGTTCAGTTCAGTTGCTCAGTTGTGTCCGACTCTTTGCAACCCTATGGACTGC
>NW_011383542.1:0-816 GCF_000754665.1 Bison bison bison
TCCAGGACAATATTAAACGCTACAACATCGAATCATAGGGGTCCAGAAGAAGAAGACAAAAAGAAAGACCATGAGAAAATACTTGAGGAGATAATAGTTGAAAACTTCCCTAAAATGGGGAAGAAATAATCACCCAAGTCCAAGAAACCCAGAGAGTCCCAAACAGGATAAACCCAAGGAGAAACACCCCAAGACACATATTAATCAAATTAACAAAGATCAAACACAAAGAACAAATATTAAAAGCAGCAAGGGAAAAACAACAAATAACGCACAAGGGAATTCCCATAAGGATAACAGCTGATCTTTCAATAGAAACTCTTCAAGCCAGGAGGGAATGGCAAGACATACTTAAAATGATGAAAGAAAATAACCTACAGCCCAAATTATTGAACCCAGCAAGGATCTCATTCAAATATGAAGGAGAAATCAAAAGCTTTTCAGACAAGCAAAAGCTGAGAGAATTCTGCACCACCAAACCAGCTCTCCAACAAATACTAAAGGATATTCTCTAGACAGGAAACACAAAAACGGTGTATAAACTCAAACCCAAAACAATAAAGTAAATGGAAACGGGATCATACTTATCAGTAATTACCTTAAACGTAAATGTGTTGAATGCCCCAACCAAAAGACAAAGACTGCCTGAATGGATACAAAAACAAGACCCCTACATATGTTGTCTACAAGAGACCCACCTCAAAACAGGGGACACATACAGACTGAAAGTGAAAGGGCTGGAAAAAGATTTTCCATGCAAATAGGGACCAAAAGAAAGCAGGAGTAGCAATACTCATATCAGATAAAATAGACTTT
>NW_011383543.1:0-531 GCF_000754665.1 Bison bison bison
CCGCGTGATCAGTGCGTGATCAGCCAGGTGATCAGTGCATGATAGACACGTGATCAGTACAGGATCAGCCACGTGATCAGTGCATGATACCCAAGTGAAAAGTGCATGATGAGTCACGTGATAAGTGTATGATCAGCCACGTGATCAGTGCATGATAGCCACATGATCAGTGTATATTCATCCACGTAATCAGTGCATGATAGCCAAGTGATCAGTGCATGATCAGTAACGTGATCCGTGCATGATAGCCACGTGATCAGTGCATCATCAGCCACGTGATTAGTGCATGATCAACCACGAGATCAGTGCATGATCATCCACGTGATCAGTGCATGCGCAGTCACGTGATCAGTGCACGATCAGTCATGTGATCAGTGTATGATCAGCCACGTGAACAGAGCGTGCTCACTCACATGATCAGGGCCAGCTGAGCTGCGTGATTCCTGCCAGCTCATCTGCTTGACAATTGCCAGCTGAGCCGTGTGATACCTGCCTGTTAAGCTGCTTGATTATTGCCAGCTGAGCAGCATG
>NW_011383544.1:0-690 GCF_000754665.1 Bison bison bison
ACAAAGGAAAATAATTATGTTATAATTTAAAAAAACTAGCTTTATCATCATAAATTTTAAGATCTAGAAAGAAATCCTATTTGTCACTTAAAAAATGAGAGATTTGTAAATGACTTGCCCTTAGTAATATGAAATTAGTAACCTAACTAAAATTGTTTGGTTTTTTCCTTTCATTCCATTTCCCCCCACATTTTAACTTTTACCCTAAATTTAAAAGATTCTTATGAAATGTGCAGACTGAACAAGATAAACTAGAACCCTGAGTGCTGGCCTGATTGGGAACCGAATAGGTGAAACGACAACTTCCAACAAACAAGGTGGAATCTCTGTGCTGATTTAAGAGACTAAGCCCTAGACCAAGATTCCCAGAGAGTCTGGGACGAGGGAAACCACTGTTATCAAGGAGAGGTGGGAACATTTAGTGAAATTCAAGAAAGTAAAAAGTAAACATGTATATTAGCAAATGATGACTTTGGAAGGCAAAACATACTAGCTGTGTGGCCTTGCTGCTGCTGCTGCTGCTAAGTTGCTTCAGTCGTGTCCAACTCTGTGCGACCCTAGAGATGGCAGCCCACCAGGCTCCCCCATCCCTGGGATTCTCCAGGCAAGAACACTGGAGTGGGTTGCCATTTCCTTCTCCAATGCATGAAAGTGCAAAATGAAAGTGAAGTCGCTCAGTCGTGTCCAACT
>NW_011383545.1:0-675 GCF_000754665.1 Bison bison bison
CCTCAGGAGTCCACCCGGATATTCTCGAGCATCTACCCCCCCAAAAAACCAGAGTCTGCCTACTGAATTGCTTTGTGCTCTCACCTCTGATTTTCCTGGGGGCTTTCCCCACCACCATGTCGCTCTCTCTCTCAAAGTGTTAACTTACAGCTCCAATTCATCAAGTTCCTTGTCATTCTTCCCTTTAACTTCCAGCTGAGTCTCCATCTGGAGCGTGGAACCCACCACGCTTACTAATTATGCCTGGGCTGCTAAGACCCACTCAAGAAGGTGTCTAGGGTGAGGCACCTTCCGCTATTCGAGAGGTTGCCTGCGGCCTACGTAAGTGGTGCAAACTTCTTGTCTTGAAGTTTTATTGGTCTTCCGCGTAAAACAAGCTACTCAGTCTCTTCACCGAATTTTCCTACTGAGGTATCCTCATACTATTATTCTTGATATCTCTGACTAGCATATAAATAGTCGCCTAGGCCATCTCACCTTCGCGTACACTGAATTAGCTGAGGCTGGTCCCCGGCAGGTGGCGCCTGAACAGGGACCTCAGGAGGCAATAATCAAAGAGCTGAGCAGACACAAACCACGCAATCAGCAAGCAATAAGCATGGAGCTCAGCAGTGACGAATCATGCTGCTCACCTGGCAATAATCAAGCAGGTGACCAAGCAGGAATCACGCAGCT
>NW_011383546.1:0-589 GCF_000754665.1 Bison bison bison
AGGGTTGGACATGACTCAATGAATGAACAACAGCAATTAAAATATCTAGAACTACTTCTAGGCTAACAGCGTTTGGCCAGGAGAATGCACTGGTCATAGCAAACACCCTCTTTCAACAACACAAGTGAAGACTCTAACATGAACATCACCAGATGGTCAACACCAAAATCAAATTGATTCTATCTTTCCAGTCAGAGATGGAGAAGCTCTATACAGTTAGCAAAAACAAGATCAGGAGCTGACTGTGGCTCAGATCATGAACTCCTTATTACCTAATTCAGACTTAAATTCAAGAAAGTAGGGAAAACCAAACCCTGATAGCCTTTTCCCTGCTTTATTCTGTATTAAAGGCTAAATTTGCCTGTTATCACAGGTGTTTCTTGACTTCCTACTTTTGCATTCCAGTCCCTTATAATGAAAAGAATTTCTTTTCGGTTGTTAGTTCTAAAAGGTCTTGTGGTTCTTCATAGAACCATTCAACTTCAGCTTCTTCAGCATTCCTGGCTGGTGCATAGGCTTGGGTTACTGTGATTTTGAATGGTTTGCCTTGGACAAACAGAAATCATTCTGTCGTTTTTGAGATTGCATC
>NW_011383547.1:0-621 GCF_000754665.1 Bison bison bison
GCAAGGTCCCTGCAGACTTGGGACAGGAGAGTCAGGCCTCGTCTGGGTTGAGGCATGGAACTCCGCTTGCCTCTCGAGGTGTCCCGGGGAGACAGGCCACTTGTCGAGCGGTATTTGGAACCTGGGGGTCTTCTCCCGACGATGCACGGGCGAGTCACTGCCCCTTCGTGTTGACTTCATTCACAGGGTGGGGTTCGAAGAGGTGTCCGGGCATCGGGTTCTTATCAAGAGGGGACCGGCAAATCGGGGTCCTTCGGAATGTGGAACCACCCACGAGGCCACGTCTGGAATGTCGTCGTGAGACCGGCCTCATCCTGAGGTGCGACCGGAAGGTCGGGAACCCCTTCCAGACAAAGCAGGGGAGTCGACCCTCCTGTCCAGATCAGGAGGGTAGAAGGGGCTCAGAGGAAGTGGTGCCGGAAAACCTCGGTGTTCCTCTCGAGGGAGACCGGGATGTCGGGGCACTTTGTGGGTCGCATCAAGGGTGCCAAGTACCATTTCGACCTCCAAACCTAACGTGGGACTTCTCCTGAGACGCTGTAGCGGAAATAACTTCATCTTGCGATGACGGGTGAACCACGTGGTTTTTCTCGAGTTGCGGCGGGGTTTTCGGGGTACGAC
>NW_011383548.1:0-853 GCF_000754665.1 Bison bison bison
AACTGGAAAAATAGAAGCTGACACCTTATTTTTTCAAAAGATAGTGAAATAGATTCGTATTTATGAAAATCCAGTCTCAGTAGATGTATGATCATATCCTTACTTACCAAGTCTCAATTTTTATTAATATCATTATCCCTGTACCTGAATCTGCTCATCCTCATTATTTAAACATCATTCCTATTTCTTCTCAAAATATACCTCTATTCCAGTCTATTCTCCTTACCAACCCATAAGCATCTCAGTCTCTTGAATTTCTTTTCTGGTTTTTCCACTCACCCAAATTTCCCTTTCATGTATATATCAGGCTGGTCAAATCATATTGGTCCCATAAGCACACCTCAAAACTTTATCTCCTCCAAGTTCTTCTCTAATACTGAATCCTTGAATCCCTTCTCTCCAGTGGTCACAGACTCCTTATAGAACAGATTTCTTGACTAAACCAAGTTCCTTCTGTGCCTCAGTAATTATTTCCATGACCTGAAGAGGGCACTGCTTGCACGGTTGACGACAGAGAATCAACGGCCCATCTGACAAACCAGTTCCTGTCCTGAAACCAGGATGTCACCAAGGTTCTGATCAGAACAAGAGGCTTTTATCTCCCTGAAGGAGAGAACTGCCAGCATGGCAGGCCCCGGTTTGCTGTGGGCAGCCGTGGTCTCCATCTATCTTGGTAAGGAAAGCATATGTATTTGCTTTTACTAACAGCCACTAGGACTGGGAAGTAGGAAGAAAAATTATTAACACAGGTATCTTGTTACTTCCTCATGGGTCCAAGCTCCAGGGGGCAAGAAAGCTGATGAATTTTACTGAAGTTTAGATCAAGCAGAAGAAAGGTGGGTGGCAATGGGGA
>NW_011383549.1:0-739 GCF_000754665.1 Bison bison bison
GGAAACAACCTAGATGTCCATCAGCAGATGAATGGATAAGAAAGCTGTGGCACATATACAAAATGGAGTATTACTCAGCCATTAAAAATCATACATTTGAATCAGTTCTAATGAGGTAGATGAAACTGGAGCCTATTATACAGAGTGAAGTACATCAGAAAGAAAAACACCAATACAGTTTACTAATGCATATATAAGGAATTTAGAAAGATGTTAACAGTAACCCTGTATAGGAGACAGCAAAAGAGACACAGATGTATAGAACAGTTTTCTGGATTCTGTGGGAGAGGGTGAGGGTGGGAAGATTTGGGAGACTAGCATTGAAACATGTAAAATATCATGTATGAAACGAGTTACCAATCCAGGTTCGATGCACAATACTGGATGCTTGGGGCTAGTGCACTGGGACAACCCAGAGGGGTGGTATAGGGAGCGAGGAGGGAGGAGGGTTCAGGATGGGGAACACATATATACCTGTGGCAAATTCATTTCAATATTTGGCAAAACCAGTACAATATTGTAAAATTGAAAAATAAAATTAAATTAAAAAAAAATAAAGGGCACTTAGTAGTGACATTTATAATGACTCCTACCAAATATATCTCACTAGTACCATAAAGATTCCCCTTTAACAATGTTTCTCTACCATGTCTTCTCTGTATAGTATTTGGTACTTTTTCTACTACTCAGAGGTGATAACTCATTAGCATAGTTGGATTATCTATGTAATACACTGGGC
>NW_011383550.1:0-486 GCF_000754665.1 Bison bison bison
GATCACTGCCTGTAAACACGTGATCAGTGCCGAACAGCCACGTCATCAGTGCATGCCCAGTCACGTGATCAGTGCATGATAGCCACGTGATCAGTGCGTGCACAGTCCCATGATCAGCGCCTGTCAGTCACTGATCATTGCCTGATAAACACGTGATCAGTGCATGATGAGCCATGTGATCAGTGCCTGATCAGCCACGTCATCAGTGCATGCGCAGTCTCGTCACCAGTGCATGATAGCCACGTGATCAGTGCATGCTCAGTCACGTGACCTGTACTTGATCAGCCACGTGATCAGTGCCTGCAGAGTCACGTGATCAGGGCCTGCTGAGCTGCGTGATTCCTGCCGGCTCATCTGCATGACAATTGCCATCTGAGCTGCGTGATTCCTGTCGGCTCATCTGCTTGACAATTGCCAGCTGAGCTGCGTGATTCCTGCCTGGTCACGTGCTTGATTATTGCCAGTTGAGCAGCATGATTCGTCACT
>NW_011383550.1:4773-5234 GCF_000754665.1 Bison bison bison
GAGTGGGTCTTAGCAGCCCAGGCATTATTAGTAAGCGTGGTGGGTTCCGCGCTCCAGATGGAGACTCAGCTGGAAGTTAAAGGGAAGAATGACAAGGAACTTTATGAATTGGAGCTGTAAGGTAACTCTTTGACAGAGAGAGCGAGATGGTGGTGGGGGACAGCCCCCAGTGAAATCAGAGGTGAGAGCACAAAGCAATACAGTAGGCAGACTCCGGGTTTTTTTGGGGGGAGATGCTCGAGAACATCCGGGTGGACTCCTGAGGCTCGATCCCGCATTTGCGTATGCCGAGCCTCCTTCCTCATGAGCTTTGTCCAGAGTGGAATGCCTCCCCGGCTCCCGGCACATGATCAGTGCATGCTAAGTCACGATATCAGTGCCTGCTCAGCCACGTGATCCACTGACGGCACAGTCACGTAATCAGCGCCTCTCAGTCACGTGATCACTGTATGATAAACACG
>NW_011383551.1:0-683 GCF_000754665.1 Bison bison bison
GTTTCCCCATCTATTCCCATGAAGTGATGGACCAGATGCATGATCTTCATTTTCTGAATGTTGAGCTTTAGGCCAACTTTTTCACTCTCCTCTTTCACTTTCATCAAGTAGGCTTTTTAGTTTCTCTTCACTTTCTGCCATAAGGGTGGTGTCATCTGCATATCTGAGGTTATTGATATTTCTCCCAGCAATCTTGATTCCAGCTTGTGCTTCTTCCAGCCCAGTGTTTCTCATGATGTACTCTGCATATAAGTTAAATAAGCCGGGTGACAATATACAGCCTTGATGTACTCCTTTTCCTATTTGGAACCAGTCTGTTGTTCCATGTCCAGTTCTAACTGTTGCATCCAGACTTGCATACAGGTTTTTCAAGAGGCAGGTCAGGTGGTCTGGTATTCCCATCTCTTTCAGAATTGTCCACAGTTTACTGTGATCCACACAGTCAAAGGCTTTGGCATAGTCAATAAAGCAGAAATAGATCTTCTTCTGGAACTCTCTTGCTTTTTCTATGATCCAGCAGATGTAGGCAATTTGATCTCTGGTTCCTCTGCCTTTTCTAAAACCAGCTTGAACATCTGGAAGTTCACGGTTCACATATTGCTGAAGCCTGGCTTGGAGAATTTTGAGCATTACTTTACTAGCGTGTGAGATGAGTGCAATTGTGCGGTAGTTTGAGCATTCTT
>NW_011383552.1:0-542 GCF_000754665.1 Bison bison bison
CCTCTCTCCAAACGCCTCAGGAGGCTTGACTCCCTTTAGTCCACCCAGTGAGCTCCAAGAGATACCCGTCGCGACTCGAGAGCAGAGCGGGGTTCTTTGCTTCCACTCGAGATGAATGCCTGTCTCCCCGGGTGCGTCTGGAATGCAACCCCGAGATCCCGGTCGCCCCTGGAGAGGAACACTGGGTCCGTTCTCGGACTACCAAGCCTAGACTGACGGTCTATTGGCCCTGCAGTCGACTCGACGAGCAAGTCCCCAGACGTTTCCTCCGCAACGTCGAAGTGGAAGATTGGACTTCCCTGGGCCAACACAAGAGGCATCCTGAATTCCCCGTCGTAACTCGAGAACCCGCCGCAACTCGAGAAAAACCACGTGGTTCCCCCGTCATCGCAAGATGAAGCCCTTTCCCGCTCCAGCGTCTCAGGAGAAGTCGCACGTGAGGGACTGGAGGTCGAAGCGGTACTTGGCACCCTTGATGCGCCCCCACAAATTTCCCCGGCATCCCGGTCTCCCTGGAGAGGAACACCGAGGTTTTCCGGCAC
>NW_011383553.1:0-631 GCF_000754665.1 Bison bison bison
TCCTCCTTTTATATGTTTGTTCCTCCACCTGGGCCTGCCCTATGCAAATTGGGCTTAGCCAGGAGTGCTGTTTGTTCTACCTGAGGTCTTCACTCTGGTCCTCGGACCTTCCTTTGACCTTCCTTTGTTCTATTTTCGTGGGCTTTTCCCTTCCTTGTCTTTTAGCCACCACATTTTGGACTCCTTTTCCCTATTCTACCTACTTAACAGTAAAGAATCTGCCTACCAATGCAGGGAACACGGGTTCAATCCCTGGTCCTAGAAGATTCCACATGCCCAGGGGCAACTAAGCCCCCGAACAACTATTGAAGTTTGCATGCTCCAGAGCCCAAGTTCTGTAACCAGAGAAAGCACTGCAATGAGAAGCCATGGCAGGCCAACTAGAGGACAGCCTCTGCTCACTACACCTAGACAAACTAGCAATACAGACCCAGCATAGTCAAAAGTAATTCACGGCTACTAGAGGGCAGCCTCCGCTCACTACAACTAGACAGACTAGCAATAAAGACCCAGCACAGTCAAAAAGTAATTCACGGACCACTAGAGGGCAGCCTCCGCTCACTACAACTAGACAGACTAGCAATAAAGACCCAGCACAGTCAAAAAATAATTTAATGTTAAAAAAAAAAAA
>NW_011383554.1:0-573 GCF_000754665.1 Bison bison bison
TCCCGACCTTCCGGTCGCACCTCAGGATGAGGCCGGTCTCACGAGGACATTCCAGACGTGGCCTCGTGGGTGGTTCCACATTCCGAAGGATCCCCATTTCCCGGTCCCCTCTTGATAAGAACCCGATGCCCGGACACCTCTTTGAACTCCACCCTGTGAATGAAGTCAACACGAAGGGGCAGTGACTCGCCCGTGCATCGTCGGGAAAAGACCCCCAGGTTCCAAATACCGCTCGACAAGTGGCCTGTCTCCCCGGGAACACCTCGAGGGGCAAGCGGAGTTCCATGCCTCAACCCAAGACGAGGCCTGACTCTCCTGTCCCAAGTCTGCAGGGACCTTGCGATCGGAGTCTGAAGGCAGAGGAACCCTGAGGTTCCTGCCTCAACTGGAGATGAGGCACTCTTCCAATGCACCAAACCCAGTGGAGTGCCGAGAGGCCCCTCCCACCTCCAGTTTCCCTGACTTCTCAGAGCCACCATGAGAAGCCCCCTGAGGTCACCTGCACAAGTCAAGGGAAGCCAGGGTTTCAGCCTCAACCCGAGAAAGACCTCGAGAGACCTTCTTCAACACGTC
>NW_011383555.1:0-649 GCF_000754665.1 Bison bison bison
ATCCTGGAATGTGAAGTCAAGTGGGCTTTAGAAAGCATCACTACGAACAAAGCTAGTGGAGGTGATGGAATTCCAGTTGAGCTCTTTCAAATCCTGAAAGATGATGCTGTGAAAGTGCTGTACTCAACATGCCAGCAAATTTGGAAAACTCAGCAGTGGCCACAGGACTGGAAAAGGGCAGTTTTCATTCCAATCCCAAAGAAAGGCAATGCCAAAGAATGCTCAAACTACCACACAATTGCACTCATCTCACACGCTAGTAAAGTAATGCTTAAAATTCTCCAAGCCAGGCTTCAGCAGTACGGGAACCATGAACTTCCAGATATTCAAGCTGGTTTTAGAAAAGGCAGAGGAACCAGAGATCAAATTGCCAACATCTGCTGGATCATTGAAAAAGCAAGAGAGTTTCCAGAAAAACATCTATTTCTGCTTTATTGACTATGCCAAAGCCTTTGACTGTGTGGATCACAATAAACTGTGGAAAATTTTGAAAGAGATGGGAATACCAGACCACCTGACCTGCCTCTTGAGAAACCTGTATGCAGGTCAGGAAGCAACAGTTAGAACTGGACACGGAACAACAGACTGGTTCCAAATAGGAAAAGGAGTACGTCAAGGCTGTATATTGTCGTCCTGCTTATTTAACTTC
>NW_011383556.1:0-1048 GCF_000754665.1 Bison bison bison
GATAGCGAACTGATCAGTGCATGATAGCGAACTGATCAGTGCATGATCAGTCACCTGATGAGTCCATGATCAGTCACGTGACCGGTACATGGTAGCTACGTGATCATTGCATGATCAGCCACGTGAGCAGTGCATGCTAGCCACGTGTTCAGTGCATCATCTGTCACGTGATCAGTGCATGAACAGTCAGGTGATCAGTGCATGATCAGTCACGTGATCAGTTCATGATTAGTCAAGTGATCTGTGCATGACCAGGCCCGTGATCAGTGCATGATAAGCCACGTGATCAGGGCCTCTTGTGCTGCGTGATTACTCTCTGCTCATCTGCTTGACAACTGCAAGCTGAGCTTCACGATTCCTGCCTGTCATCTGCTTGACAATTGCCAGCTGTGCTGCGTAATTCCTGCCTGCTCATCTACTTGATTATTGCCAGCTGAGCAGCATGATGCCTCCCAGCTGAGTTCCATGATTACTGCCTGCTGACTGATTCCTGCCTACTCAGCTCTTTGTTCATTGCCTCCAGAGGCACATGATCAGTGTATGATAGCAAACATGATCAACGCATGATCAGTCACATGAACAGCACCATTAAGTCACTTGATCACTACATGATAGTCATGTGATCAGTCCATGCTCAGTCACAGTATCAGTGCATGATCAGCCAAGTGAGCAGTGCATGATAGCCACGAGATCAGTGCATGATCAGTCACGTGACCAGTGCATGATCAGTCACGTGACCAGTACATGGTAGCTACGTGATCATTGCATGATCAGCCACGTGAGCAGTGCATGATAGCCACGTGATCAGTGCATGATCTGTTTCGGGAGCACAGTATGATCAGCCACTTGATCAGTGCATGATAGCCACGTGATCACTGCATGATATGTCACATGATCAGGGTATGATCATCCACGTGATCAGTGCATGGGCAGTCATGTGATTAGTGCATGATATAGACGTGATCAGTGCATGATCAGTCTCGTGATCAGTGTATGATCAGCCAAGTAATCAGTGCATGATAGCGAACTGATCAGTGCATGATCAGTC
>NW_011383557.1:0-701 GCF_000754665.1 Bison bison bison
ATCAGGTGGCTGATCAGGAACTGACCACCTGACTGCGCATGCAGTGATCACGTGGCTGGTCGTTCACTGATCACGTGTTTATCATACGGTGGTCACGTGACTGAGAGGCGCTGATCACTTGACTGTACCGACAGTGATCACGGGGCTGAGCAGGCACTGATATCGTGACTGAGCATGCACTGATCATGTGCCGGGAGCCGGGGAGGCATTCCACTCTGGACAAACGTCATGAGGAAGGAGGCTCGGCATACGCAAAGCCGGATCGAGCCTCAGGAGTCCACCCGGATATTCTCGATAATCTCCCCCCTAAAAAAACCGGAGTCTGCCTACTGTATTGCTTTGTGCTCTCACCTCTGATTTCACTGGGGGCTGTCCCCCACCACCATCTCGCTCTCTCTGTCAAAGAGTTAACTTACAGCTCCAATTCATAAAGTTCCTTGTCATTCTTCCTTTTAACTTCCAGCTGAGTCTCCATCTGGAGCGCGGAACCCAACACGCTTACTAATTATGCCTGGGCTGCTAAGACCCACTCGAGAAGGTGTCTAGGGTGAGGCACCTTTCGCTATTCGAGAGGGCGCCTGCGGCCTACGTAAGTGGTGCAAACTTCTTGTCTTGAAGTTTGATTGGTCTTCCGCGTAAACCAAGCTACTCAGTCTCTTTTCTCCACCGAATGTTCCTACTGAGCTCTCCTCATACTATTA
>NW_011383558.1:0-594 GCF_000754665.1 Bison bison bison
CTCGAATAGCGAAAGGTGCCTCACCCTAGACACCTTCTCGAGTGGGTCTTAGCAGCCCAGGCATAATTAGTAAGCATGGTGAGTTCTGCGCTCAAGATGGGGACTCAGCTGGAAGTTAAAGGGAAGAATGACAAGGAACTTTATGAATTGGAGCTGTAAGTTAGCTCTTTGACAGAGAGAGCGAGATGGTGGTGGGGGACAGCCCCCAGTGAAATCAGAGGTGAGAGCACAAAGCAATACAGTAGGCAGACTCCGGTTTTTTTGGGGGGGAGATGCTCGAGAATTTCCGGGTGGACTCCTGAGGCTCGATCCCGCATTTGCGTATGCTGAGCCTCCTTCCTCATGGCCTTTGTCCAGAGTGGAAAGCCTCCCCGGCTCCCGGCACATGATCAGTGCATGCTCAGTCACGATATCAGTCCCTGCTCAGCCACGTGATTCCTGACGGCACAGTCACGTGATCAGCGCCTCTCAGTCACGTGATCACCGTATGATAAACAAGTGATCAGTGAACGACCAGCCACGTGATCACTGTATGCGCGGTCAGGTGGTCAGTTCCTGATCAGCCACCTGATCAGTGCGTGCACAGTCCCCTGA
>NW_011383559.1:0-646 GCF_000754665.1 Bison bison bison
CTGCGATCGGAGTCTGAAATCAGAGGAACCCTGAGGTTCCTGCCTCAACTGGAGATGAGGCCCTCTTCCAATGCACCAACCCCGTGGAGTCTCGAGAGCCCCCCCCCACCTAAGTTTCCCTGACTTCTCAGAGCCACCATGAGAAGCCCCCTGAGGTCACCTGCACAAGTCGAGTGAAGCCAGGGTTTCCTGCCTCAACCCGAGAAAGACCTCGAGAGTCCTTCTTCCACACGTCTCGAGGCCAGGTTCCCCTACCATGACTCGAGAGCAATGACGCGCTCCCCCTCGCCACTCGCATGGAGACCCGACTTCCCTGGCGCCAAAGGAGAGGCTCACTGACCTCGCCGTCGTACCTCGTGAGAAACCGCGACCCTGGGGCCGCCGCTCGAGAACCACCCCGAGACTCCCCCGTCATCGCGGAGATGAGGGCCTTCGTCTCCTGCATGGCCTAGAGGCCAACCTCGCGACCTCTCTCCAAACGCCTCAGGAGGCTTGACTCCCTTTAGTCCACCCAGTGAGCTCCAAGAGATACCCGTCGCGACTCGAGAGCAGAGCGGGGTTCTTTGCTTCCACTCGAGATGAATGCCTGTCTCCCCGGGTGCGTCTGGAATGCAACCCCGAGCTCCCGGCCGCCCCTGGAGAGGAA
>NW_011383560.1:0-711 GCF_000754665.1 Bison bison bison
TGGCCACCTCATGCGAAGAGTTGACTCCTTGGAAAAGACTCTGATGCTGGGAGGGATTGGGGGCAGGAGGAGAAGGGGATGACAGAGGATGAGATGGCTGGATGCCATCACTGATTTGATGGACGTGAGTCTCAGTGAACTCCGGGAGTTGGTGATGGACAGGGAGGCCTGGCATGCTGCGATTCATAGGGTTGCAAAGAGTCGGAAACGACTGAGCAAATGATCTGATCTGATGCACTACATTACTCTGGCAACACCAAAGTTAATCACTACAACCAAAATGTGAGAGGGTGAGAGGAGGAGCCAAGATGGCCGAGGAGTAGGACGGGGCGAACACTTTTTCCCCCACAAATTCATCAAAAGAGCATTTAAACGTCAAGTAAATTCCACAAAACAACTACTGAATGCCGGCAGAGGACATCAGGCACCCAGAAAAGCAACCCAACTCTTCGAAAGGAGGTAGGAAAAAATATAAAAGACAAAAAAAGAGACAAAAGAGGGAGGGACGGAGCTCCGTCCCGGGAAGGGAGTCTTAAAAAGAGAGAAGTTTCCAAACACCAGGAAACTTTCTCACTGCAGAATCTGTGCCGAGCTTTGGAAGCACAGAGGGCAACATAACAGGGAGAAAAAATAAATTAACAATTAAAACTCGCAGATTGCGAGCCCTACGGTAACTCCCCCAGCGGAGAAGCAGCGCAGACGCCTGCACAC
>NW_011383561.1:0-545 GCF_000754665.1 Bison bison bison
CTAAATTGGGAAAGGAGTACATAAAGGCTGTATAATGTCACCGTGCTTAACTAACTTATATGCAGAATACATCATGGGAAACGCTGGACTGGATGAAGGACAAGCTGGAATCAAGACTACCGAGAGAAATACCAATAACCTGAGATATGCAGACGACACCACACTTACGGCAGAATGCAAAGTGGAACTGAAGAGCCTCTTGATGAAAGTGAAAGAGGAGAGTGAAAAAGTTGGCTTAGAACTCAACACTCAAAAAACTAAGATCATGGCATTTGGTCCCATCACTTAATGGCAAATAGATGGGGAAACAATGGAAACGGTGACAGATTTATTTTCTTGGGCTCCAAAATCACTGCAGATGGTGACTGCAACCATGAAATTAAAAGATGCTTTCTCCTTGGGAGAAAAGCTATGACAAACGTAGACAGTGAATTAAAAAGCTGAGACATTATTTTGATGACAAAAGTCCATATAGTCAAAGTTTTTCCAGTAGTCATGTATGGATGTGAGAGTTGGACCATAAAGGAGGCTGAGCGCCAAAGAAT
>NW_011383562.1:0-979 GCF_000754665.1 Bison bison bison
ATGAGGCCGGTCTCACGACGACATTCCAGACGTGGCCTCGTGGGTGCTTCCACGTTGCGAAGCACCCCAATTTCCCGGTTCCCTCTTGATAAGAACCCGATGCCCGGACACCTCTCCGAACTCCACCCTGTGAATGAAGTCAACACGAAGGGGCAGTGACTCGACCGTGCGTCGTCCGGAAACACCCCCAGGTTCCAAATACAGCTCGACAAGTGGCCTCTCTCCCCGGGGACACCTCGAGAGGCAAGCGGAGTTCCATGCCTCAACCCAAGACGAGGCCTGACTCTCCTGTCCCCAGTCTGCAGGGACCCTGCGATCGGAGTCTGAAATCAGTGGAACCCTGAGGTTCCTGCCTCAGCTGGAGATGAGGCCCTCTTCCAATGCACCAAACCCCGTGGAGTCCCGAGAGGCCCCTCCCACCTCCAGTTTCGCTGACTTCTCAGAGCCACCATGAGAAGCCCCCTGGCGTCACCTGCACAAGTCGAGGGCAGCCAGGGTTTCCTGCCTCCACTCTAGAAAGACATCGAGAGACCTTCTTCAACACGTCTCGAGGCCAGATTCCCCTCCCATGACTCGAGAGCAATGACGCGCTCCCCCTCGCCACTCGCATGGAGACCCGACTTCCCTGGCGCCCCACGAGAGGCTCACTGACCTCGCCGTCGTACCTCGTGAGAAACCGCACCCTGGGGCCGACGCTCGAGAACCACCCCGGGACTCCCCCGTCATTGCGGAGATGAGGGCCTTCGTCTCCTGCATGGCCTAGAGGCCAATCTCGCGACCTCTCTCCAAACGCCTCAGGAGGCTTGACTCCATTTAGTCCACCCAGTGAGCTCCAAGAGATACCCGTCGCGACTCGAGAGCAGAGCGGGGTTCTTTGCTTCCACACGAGATGAGTGCCTGTCTCCCCGGGTGCGTCTGGAATGCAACCCCGAGATCCCGGTCGCCCCTGGAGAGGAACATTGGCTTCTGGACACAAGCC
>NW_011383563.1:0-753 GCF_000754665.1 Bison bison bison
GGATATTGACTGTCCAGAACCCCAAGAAGTCTTAGTTAGCAAAGAAGCCTGCTTGCAGTTTGGTAGATAATGTTTCTCTGGGGCTTAGTTCCCCCCTTCCAGCTCTGGCTGCCTGTCACCAGAGGGGGATGGTCTTCAGCGGGCTAGCTCTGTTCAGTCCTTTGTTCTGTGAGCAGGCCTGGCGGTGTCTTAGGTTAGGGCTTTTCACGTGGTAGCTATCCCACAGTCTGGTTTTGCTAGCCCAAGTTAGTTCCCTCAGATTGCCCTCAGGGCATTCAGGCTCGATCCTTACTCTAAGCAATGCAGCCCGTGCCTCCCTGCTCAGCCCCCGCTTGCTAGTGGCGGGTGCAAGCGTCTGTGCTGCTTCTCCACTGGGGGAGATACTGTTGGGCACGTAATCTGTGGGTTTTAATTATTTATTTATTTTTCCTCCCAGTTATGTTGCCCTCTGTGGTTCCAAGGCTTGCCACAGACTCGGCAGTGAGAGTGCTTCCTGGTGTTTGGAAACCTCTCTTTTTAAGACTCCCTTCCTGGGATGGAGCTCCGTCCCTACCTCTTTTGTGTCTTTTTTTGTCTTTTATATTTTTTCCAACCTCCTTTCGAAGACAACGGGCTGCTTTTCTGGGTGCCTGATGTCCTCTGCCGGCATTCAGTTGTTTTGTGGAATGTCCTCAGCGTTTAAATGTTCTTTTGATGAATTTGTGGGGGAGAAGGTGGTCTCCCCAACCTATTCCTCTGCCATCTTAGGACCAC
>NW_011383564.1:0-566 GCF_000754665.1 Bison bison bison
GAAATTGTATTGGTGAATGGCTTTTCACTTGTTGGGCCATTGTTTGCTGCTAAGTTTCCATATCCCTTACCTGCTGTGTCCCTGGCAGTGTATTGATTAATATAATTGGTGTAAGTAGTAGCTTTAATGTTTGTAACCTGGGACCCTTGAGTTAATTCTTTTTCTTGTTATAGCCCACCTAACCTTTGCTCTGTAGGAATGCAACTTTATCTAATGCTTTTTTGGAGGGTGGCTCCTGACCTAACCACCTTTAGAGAAAAATAAGTTTTCTGAAGAAAAGGTCTTAAAATGTTAACAGGCCTCCGGGCCAGAAGATGATGCAAATCACCTAAGCTTTTGCATATGGTAAGTTTGTCAGGAAGAAAGCCTGGTTTGCTGCAAGACTCTACCCCTTCCCCCATTATCCTCTATGCATAACTTAAGGTATAAAAACTACTTTGAAAAATAAAGTGCGGGTCTTGTTCACCGAAACTTGGTCTCACCACGTCGTTCTCACTCTAGCCTTCTGGCTGAATTATTCAGCCTCTTTTCTCCACTGAATTTCCTCACTGAGCTATCCTCATTCT
>NW_011383565.1:0-558 GCF_000754665.1 Bison bison bison
TAAACCCACAGCAAACATTATCCTCAATGGTGAAAAACTGAAAGCATTTCCCCTAAAGTCAGGAACAAGACAAGGATGCCCACTCTCACCCCTACTGTCCAGCACAGTTTTGGAAGTTTTGGTCAGAGCAGAAAAAGAAATAAAAGGAATCCAAATTGGAAAAGAAGAATTAAACTCTCACTGTTTGCAGATGACATGATCCTCTACATGGAAAACCCTAAATACTCCACCAGAAAATTACTAGAGCTAATCAATGAATACAGTAAAGTTGCAGGATATAAAATTAACACACAGAAATCTCTTGCATTCCTATACACTAACAATGAGAAAACAGAAAAAGAAATTAAGGAAACAATCCCATTCACCATTGCAAAATAAATAAATAAATAAAATAAAATACTTAGGAATAAATCTACCTAAAGAAACAAAAGAAGTATATATAGAAAACTATAAAACACTCATGAAAGAAATCAAAGATGACACAAATAGATGGAGAAATATACCATGTTCGTGGATCGGAAGAATCAATATAGTGAAAATGAGTATACTACCCAAAGC
>NW_011383566.1:0-540 GCF_000754665.1 Bison bison bison
ACCCGACTTCCCTGGCGCCCCACGAGAGGCTCACTGACCTCGCCGTCGTACCTCGTGAGAAACCGCACCCTGGGGCCGCCGCTCGACAACCACCCCGAGACTCCCCCGTCATCGCGGAGATGAGGGCCTTTGTCTCCTGCATGGCCTAGAGGCCAACCTCGCGACCTCTCTCCAAACGCCTCAGGAGGCTTGACTCCCTTTAGTCCACCCAGTGAGCTCAAAGAGATACCCGTCGCGACTCGAGAGCAGAGCGGGGTTCTTTGCTTCCAAGCGAGATGAATGCCTGTCTCCCCGGGTGCATCTGGAATGCAACCCCGAGATCCCGGTCGCCCCTGGAGAGGAACATTGGCTTCTGGACACAAGCCCAGATGAGGTTTATTGGCCCTGCAGTCACTCGAGAGCAATCCCCACTTTCCTTCCCAACTCGAATGGAAGATTGGACTTCCCTGGGCCAACACATGAGGCATTCCGAATTCCCCGTCGTAACTCGAGAATCCCGCCGCAACTCGAGAAAAACCACGTGGTTCCCCCGTCATCGCA
>NW_011383567.1:0-554 GCF_000754665.1 Bison bison bison
AATCGGGGTCCTTCGGAATGTTGAACCACCCACGAGGCCACGTCTGGAATGTCGTCGTGAGACCGGCCTCATCCTGAGGTGCGACCGGAGGTCGGGAACTCCTTCTAGACAAAGCAGGGGAGTCGACCCTCCTGTCCAGATCTGGAGGGTAGAAGTGGCTCTGAGGAAGTGGTGCCGGAAAACCTCGGTGTTCCTCTCGAGGGAGACCGGGATGCCAGGGAACTTTGTGGGTCGCATCAAGGGTGCCAAGTACCGTTTCGACCTCCAATACCTAACGTGGGACTTCTCCTGAGACGCTGTAGCGGGAAATGGCTTCATCTTGCTATGACGGTTGAACCACGTGGTTTTTCTCGAGTTGCGGCGGGATTCTCGAGTTACGACGGGGGAATTCAGGATACCTCTTGTGTTGGCCCAGGGAAGTCCAATCTTCCATTCGAGTTGGGAAGGAAAGCTGGGGATTGCTCTCGAGTGACTGCAGGGCCAATAGACCTGATGTAGGCTTGTGTCCAGAAGCCAATGTTCCTCTCCAGGGGGCGACAGGGGATCGTCGGGGG
>NW_011383568.1:0-870 GCF_000754665.1 Bison bison bison
CGGAATGTGGAAGCACCCACGAGGCCACGTCTGGAATGTCGTCGTGAGACCGGCCTCATCCTGAGGTGCGACCGGAAGGTCGGGAACCCCTTCCAGCAAAGCAAAGGAGTCGACCCTCCTGTCCAGATTAGGAGGGTAGAAGAGGCTCAGAGGAAGTGGTGCCGGAAAACTTCGGTGTTCCTCTCGAGGGAGACCGGGATGTCGGGGCACTTTGTGGGTCGCATCAAGGGTGCCAAGTACCGTTTCGAACTCCAATTCCTAAAGTGGGACTTCTCCTGAGAAGCTGTAGCGGCACAGGGCTACATCTTGCGATGACGGGGGAACCACGTGGTTTTTCTCGAGGTGTAGCAGGATTCTCGAATTACGACGGGGAATTCAGGATGCCTCTTGTGTTGGCCCAGGGAAGTCCAATCTTCCATTCGAGTTGCGAAGGAAAGCTGGGGATTTCCCTCGAGTGACTGCAGGGCGAATAGACCTCATCTAGGCTTCTGTCCAGAAGCCAATGTTCCTCTCCAGGGGTGACAGGGATCTCAGGGTTGCATTCCAGACACACCCAGGGAGACAGGCATTCATCTCGAGTGGAAGCAAAGAACCCCGCTCTGCTCTCGAGTCGCGACGGGTATCTCTTGGAGCTCACTGGGTGGACTAAAGGGAGTCAAGCCTCCTGAGACGTTGGAGAGAGGTCGAGAGATAGGTCTCTAGGCCATACAGGAGACGAAGGCCCTCAACTCGCGATGATGGGGGAGTCTCAGGGTTGTTCTCCAGCGGCGGTCCCAGTGTGCGGTTTCTCCCTAGGTACGACGGCGAGGTCAGTGAGCCTCTCGTGGGGCGCCAGGGAAGTCGGGTCTCCATGCGAGTGGCGAGGGGGAG
>NW_011383569.1:0-837 GCF_000754665.1 Bison bison bison
GAGAGACCTTCTTCAACACGTCTCGAGGCCAGGTTCCCTACCATGACTCGAGAGCAATGACGCGCTCCCCCTCGCCACTCGCATGGAGACCCGACTTCTCTGGCGCCCCACGAGAGGCTCACTGACCTCGCCGTCGTACCTCGTGAGAAACCGCACCCTGCGGCCGCCGCTCGAGAACCACCCCGAGACTCCCCCGTCATCGCGGAGATGAGGGCCTTCGTCTCCTGCATGGCCTAGAGGCCAACCTCACGACCTCTCTCCAAACGCCTCAGGAGGCTTGACTCCCTTTAGTCCACCCAGTGAGCTCCAAGAGATAGCCGTCGCGACTCGAGAGCAGATCGGGTTTCTCTGCTTCCACTCGAGATGAATGCCTGTCTCCCCGGGTGCGTCTGGAATGCAACCCCGAGATCCCGGTCGCCCCTGGAGAGGAACATTGGCTTCTGGACACAAGCCTAGATGAGGTCTATTGGCCCTGCAGTCACTCGAGAGCAATCCCCAGCTTTCCTTCGCAACTCGAATGGAAGATTGGACTTCCCTGGGCCAACACAAGAGGCATCCCGAATTCCCCGTCGTAACTCGAGAATCCCGCCGCAACTCGAGAAAAACCACGTGGTTCCCCCGTCATCGCAAGATGAAGCCCTTTCCCGCTACACCGTCTCAGGAGAAGTCCCACGTTAGGAATTGGAGGTCGATACGGTACTTGGCACCCTTGATGCGCCCCACAAATTTCCCCGGCATCCCGGTCTCCCTGGAGAGGAACACCGAGGTTTTCCGGCACCACTTCCTCTGAGCCCCTTCTACCCTCCTGATCTCCACAGGAGGGTCGACTCCCCTGCT
>NW_011383570.1:0-909 GCF_000754665.1 Bison bison bison
TCAAGTCGCGATGACGGGGGAGGCTCGGAGTTGTTCTCGAGCGGCGGCCCCAGTGTGCGGTTTCTCGCGAGGTACGACGGCGAGGTCAGTGAGTCTCTCGTGGGGCGCCAAGGAAGTCGGTTCTCCATGCGAATGTCAAGGGGGAGCGCGTCATTGCTCTCAAGTCATAGTAGGGGAATCTGGCCTCGAGACGTGTTGAAGAAGGTCTCTCGAGGTCTTTCTAGGGTTGAGGCAGGACACCCTGGGGTCCCTCGACTTGTGCAGGTGACCTCAGGGGCTTCTCATGGTGGCTCTGAGAAGTCAGGGAAACTGGAGATGGGAGGGGCCTGTCGGCAATCCACTGGGTTTGGTGCATTGGAAGAGGGCCTCATCTCCAGTTGAGGCAGGAACCTCAGGATTCCTCTGATTTCAGACGCCGATCCCAGGGTCCCTGCAGACTTGGGAAAGGAGAGTCAGGCCTCGTCTTGTGTTGAGGCATGGAACTCCGCTTGCCCTCGAGGTGTTCCCGGGGAGACAGGCCACTTGTCGAGCGGTATTTGGAACCTGGGGTTTTTTTTCCGACGATGCACGGGCGAGTCATTACCCCTTCGTGTTGACTTCAATCACAGGGTGGAGTTCGAAGAGGTGTCCGGGCATCGGGTTCTTATCAAGAGGGGACCGGGAAATCGGGGTCCTTCGGAATGTGGAACCACCCACGAGGCCACGTCTGGAATGTCGTCGTGAGACCGGCCTCATCCTGAGGTGCGACCGGAAGGTCGGGAACCCCTTCCAGACAAAGCAGGGGTGTCGACCCTCCTGTCCACATCAGGAGGGTAGAAGTGGCTCAGAGGAAGTGGTGCCGGAAATCTTCGGTGTTCCTCTCAAGGGAGACCGGGATGTCGGGGCACTTTGTGGGTCGCATCAAGGGTG
>NW_011383571.1:0-605 GCF_000754665.1 Bison bison bison
TTTTAAGACATTTTCTTCAGAAAACTATTTTTTCTCTAAAGGTGGTTGGTACAGGAGCCACCTCCAAAAAAGCATTAGATAAAGTTGCATTCCTACAGAGCAAAGGTGTGGTGGGCTATAACAAGAAAAAGAATTAACTCAAGGGTCCCAGGTTACAAACATTAAAGCTACTACTTACACCAATTATATTAATCAATACACTGCCAGGGACACAGCAGGTAAGGGATATGGAAACTTAGAAGCAAACAATGGCCCAACAAGTGAAAAACCATTCAACAATACAATTTCTAATCAATCTTTTAACTACTCAAAAGAATCTGTGTTAAGACAGTTTAGAACATCTCCTGCCTCTCACAGTTGGGAGGCTCTGAACAGTCACATGTGGCCGGAAAAACCTATTCAGGCAGGCTAGAGGCTTTCCAAAGGAGTTTGTAGGTTAAACACTGTCACACCCAGGAATTATTAACTGGAACTGTAAGCTAACTCTTTTTTCAGAGAGAGGTAGTGGGGAAGAGCCCCCCGTAAAGTCAGAGGTTTAGATGAAAGCACAAGCAGAAAGTAGGCAGACTCTGGTTTTGGGGGTATATGCTCGAGAATTTCCAGGG
>NW_011383572.1:0-514 GCF_000754665.1 Bison bison bison
TCGTCCCCGGCAGGTGGCGACCGAACAGGGACCTCAGGAGGCAATACTCAAAGAGCTGAGCAGACACGAACCACGCAATCAGCAGGCAATAAGCATGGAGCTCAGCAGTGACGAATCATGCTGCTCAACTGGCAATAATCAAGCACGTGACCAGGCAGGAATCATGCAGCACAGCTGGCAATTGTCAAGCAGATGAGCCGACAGGAATCACGCAGCTCAGATGGCAATTGTCCTGCAGATGAGCCGGCAGGAATCACGCAGCTCAGCAGGCCCTGATCACGTGACTCTGCAGGCACTGATCACCTGGCTGATCAAGTCCAGATCACGTGACTGAGCATGCACTGATCACGTGGCTATCATGCACTGATGACGTGACTGCGCATGCACTGATGACGTGGCTGATCGGGCACTGATCACATGGTTCATCATACACTGATCACGTGTTTATCGGGCAATGATCAGTGACTGACAGGCGCTGATCATGGGACTGTGCACGCACTGATCACGTGGCTAT
>NW_011383573.1:0-549 GCF_000754665.1 Bison bison bison
CCCAAAGAAAGGCAATGCCAAAGAATGCTCAAACTACTGCACAATTGCACTCATCTCACATGCTAGTTGGAGAGGGCAATGGCAACCTACTCCAGTACTCTTGCCTGGAAAATCCCATGGACGGAGGAGCCTGGTAGGCTGCAGTCCATGGGGGTCGCTAAGAGTCAGACATGACTGAGCGACTTCACTTTTACTTTTCACTTTCATGTATTGGAGAAGGAAATGGCAACCCACTCCAGTGTTCTTGCCTGGAGAATCCCAGGGATGGGGGAGCCTGGTGGCCTGCCATCTCTAGGGTCGCACAGAGTCGGACACGACTGAAACAACTTAGCAGGAGCAGTAGCACATGCTAGTAAAATAATGCTCAAAATTCTCCAAGCCAGGTTTCAGCAATACGTGAACCGTGAACTTCCAGATGTTCAAGCTGGTTTTAGAAAAGGCAGAGGAACCAGAGATCAAATTGCCAACATCCATTGGATCATGGAAAAAGCAAGAGAGTTCCAGAAGCACATCTATTTCTGCTTTATTGACTATGCCAAAGTCTTTGAC
>NW_011383574.1:0-565 GCF_000754665.1 Bison bison bison
AAAAAAAAAAAAAAAAAACCCTCCTCAGACATCTCGTCTTGGTTAAATGGTGCCACCCAGTTTCTCACAAAAATGTCAGGAGTCATTATTTCTTTTTCCCCCTTGAATCCTCCATATCCAATAAGCAAGGCTTAGCATTCATATCTCCAAAACAAGCCTCCAACCCATTATTTATCACCACATCCTCAAATACCACCCAAGTACAAGGCACTATATCAACTCTTTTCTAAACCGGTGAAACAGCCTCCTACTCATCTACTCTTGCCATCAAGAGCTCCTCTCCACACAAGCAGCCAACATGATCTAAAAATATCAATCACATCATGTCATTGCCCTGGCCCAAAACTTTTTAAGAGCTTTTCATTGCACTTGACATTAAATCCAAAATCCTTACCTTATACGACAACTTGGGCCCTATCTACTTTGCTCCCGAGCCTTGTTTTATATCACTCTCATTCTCAGTTTCTATACTAAAGCCATACTGGCTTACTTTTGAGTGAAGTGAAGTTGCTCAGTCATGTCCAAACTCTTTGCGACCCCCATGGACTATAGCCTACCAGGCTCC
>NW_011383575.1:0-504 GCF_000754665.1 Bison bison bison
GTTGCATTCCAGATGCACCCGGGGAGACAGGCATTCATCTCGAGTGGAAGCAAAGAACCGTGCTCTGCTCTCGAGTCGCGACGGCTATCTCTTAGAGCTCACTGGGTGGACTAAAGGGAGTCAAGCCTCCTGAGGCGTTTGGAGAGAGGTCGCGAGGTTGGCCTCTAGGCCATGCAGGAGACGAAGGCCCTCATCTCCGCGATGATGGGGGAGTCTCGGGGTTGTTCCCGAGCGGCGGCCCCAGGGTGCGCTTTCTCAAGAGGTACGACGGCGAGGTCAGTGAGCCTCTCGTGGGGCGCCAGGGAAGTCGGGTCTCCATGAGAGTGGCGAGGGGGAGCGCGTCATTGCTCTCGAGTCATGGTAGGGGAACCTGGCCTCGAGACATGTAGAAGAAGGTCTCTCCAGTTCTTTTTCGGGTTGAGGCAGGAAAACATGGCTTCCCTCGACTTGTGCAGGTGACCTCAGGGGGCTTCTCATGGTGGCTCTGAGAAGTCAGGGAAACTG
>NW_011383575.1:4988-5439 GCF_000754665.1 Bison bison bison
GTTTCGACCTCCAATTCCTAACGTGGGACTTCTCCTGAGACGCTGTAGCGGGAAAGGGCTTCATCTTGCGATGACGGGGGAACCACGTGGTTTTTCTCGAGTTGCGGCGGGATTCTCGTATTACGACGGGTAATTCGGGATGCCTCTTTTGTTGGCCCAGGGAAGTCCAATCTTCCATTCGAGTTGCGAAGGAAAGCTGGGGATTGCTCTCGAGTCACTGCAGGGCCAAAAGACCTCATCTGGGCTTGTGTCCAGAAGCCAATGTTCCCCTCCAGGGGCGACCGGGATCTCGGGGTTGCATTCCAGACGCACCCTGGAAGACAGGCATTCATCTCGAGTGGAAGCAAAGAACCTCGCTCTGCTCTCGAGTCGCGACGGCTATCTCTTGGAGCTCACTGGGTGGA
The DNA here is from genome assembly GCF_000754665.1 of Bison bison bison. Classification (NCBI taxonomy): domain Eukaryota; kingdom Metazoa; phylum Chordata; class Mammalia; order Artiodactyla; family Bovidae; genus Bison; species Bison bison. The sequence continues at coordinate 5,393 of NW_011383575.1, forward strand.
CTAAAGGGAGTCAAGCCTCCTGAGGCGTTTGGAGAGAGGTCGCGAGG
>NW_011383576.1:0-369 GCF_000754665.1 Bison bison bison
CACGTGGTCTGTGCATGATCAGTCACGTGATCAGTGCATGATCAATTACGTGATCAGGGCATGATCAGTCATGTGACCAGTACATGGTAGCTCCGTGATCATTGCGTGATCAGCCACGTGAGCAGTGCATGATAGCCACGTGAGCAGTGCATGATAAGTCACCTGATCAGTGCATGATCATCCACGTGATCAGTGCATGGGCAGTCATGTGACCAGTGCATGATATAGACGTGATCAGTGCATGATCAGTCTCGTGATCAGTGTATGATCAACCACGTGATCAGTGCACGATAGCCCGATAGTGAGTGCATGATAGCCAGATGATCAGTGTTTTATCAGTCACATGATCAGTGTATGATCAGCCAAGTC
>NW_011383576.1:4612-5273 GCF_000754665.1 Bison bison bison
TGCCTGGTCACGTGCTTGATATTGCCAGTTGAGCAGCATGATTCTTCACTGCTGAGCTCCATGCTTATTGCCTGCTGATTGCGTGGTTCGTGTCTGCTCAGCTCTTTGAGTATTGCCTCCTGAGGTCCCTATTCGGTCGCCACCTGCCGGGGACCAGCCCCAACTAATCCAGGGTATTCGAAGGAGAGATGGCCTAGGCGACTATTTATATGCTAATCAGAGATGTCAAGAAGAATAGTATGAGGAGAGCTCAGTAGGAAAATTCGGTGGAGAAGAGAGACTGAGTAGCTTGATTTACGCGGAAGACCAATCAAACTTCAAGACAAGAAGTTTGCACCACTTACGTAGGCCGCAGGCGCCCTCTCGAATAGCGAAAGGTGCCTCACCCTAGACACCTTTTCGAGTGGGTCTTAGAAGCCCAGGCATAATTAGTAAGCATGGTGGGTTCCGCGCTCCAGATGGAGACTCAGCTGGAAGTTAAAGGGAAGAATGAAAAGGAACTGTATGAATTGAAGCTGTAAGTTAACTCTTTGACAGAGAGAGCGAGATGGTGGTGGGGGACAGCCCCCAGTGAAATCAGAGGTGAGAGCACAAAGCAATACAGTAGGCAGACTCTGGTTTTTTTGGGGGGAGATGCTCGAGAATATCCGGGTGGACTCCT
>NW_011383577.1:0-637 GCF_000754665.1 Bison bison bison
TATTTTCCTTCTCTCCCTTCAGAATCTCTAGACTCCCAGACACCACCCTCAAAAGGGGCAGTGATGCAGGGGAGGTTGTGACTCTCATCCACAGCCTGGGTCAAAGCACGGCTGTGTTATATATAACCTCTTTACTCTTAGAATGAACCTTATCTTCTAGCTTTCCTCCTGCTTCTTGGCCACCCTGCTCACCGTTTTGCTTTGCTTTTCCCTTAGGTCCATTCCCTGTGTTTCTCCTTTGCACTTCTTTTCTGTTTATGTGTCTGTCTGGTCCACCAGTGTGATATTCCCATCATCCACCTCACATCACTGGTCTTGTTATTTCAAGCATTGCAGACACGTCCTGAAACATGCTAGTAATCAATGTGTGTGTGCTCAATGAAGGAATATTTTTAATGACTGACAGGAAAAGCATCTCCTCCATGTAGGAGTCAGTAGCACCATACATAAAGCCTTGTGTCTCGTTCCAGACACTGTAGGGGTGTGGCTCTGTCTTCATGCCCTGGTGCCCTTGCATGGCCCCACTTAGGCTACGTAGGCAAGGCTATACTGCAGGCTGACTTGAATATTGGCAGAGAACCTCCTGATTGCTCTTGCAGCAAGGGGAGATAAGCAGCCTGATGAAGAGCTGCTATGA
>NW_011383578.1:0-628 GCF_000754665.1 Bison bison bison
GATGAGCAGGCAGGAATTACGCAGCACAGCTGGCAATTGTCAAGCAGATGACAGGCAGGAATCGTGAAGCTCAGCTGGCAATTGTCAAGCAGTTAAGCAGAGAGTAATCACGCAGCTCAACAGGCCCTGATCACGTGGCTGATCATGCACTGATCTCGTGGTTATCATGCACTGCTCACGTGGCTGATCATGCAATGATCACGTAGCTACCATGTACTGGTCACGTGACTGATCATGCACTGATCACGTAATTGATCATGCACTGATCACCTGGCTTATCATGCATTGATCACGTGCTGATCATGCACTGATACCGTGACTGAGCAATGGACTGATCACATGACTATCATGTAGTGATCAAGTGACTTACTGGTGCTTGATCATGTGACTGATCATGCGCTGGTCATGTTTGCTATCATACACTGATCATGTGCCTCTGGAGGCAATGACAAAGAGCTGAGTAGGCAGGAATCAGTCAGCAGGCAGTAATCATGGAACTCAGCTGGGAGGAATCTATGCTGCTCAGCTGGCAATAATCAAGTAGATGAGCAGGCAGGAATTACGCAGCACAGCTGGCAATTGTCAAGCAGATGACAGGCAGGAATCGTGAAGCTCAGCTGGCAATTGT
>NW_011383579.1:0-572 GCF_000754665.1 Bison bison bison
TATCAAGCAGATGAGCGGGCAATGTCGCAGGGCGCAGCTGGCGATTATCAAGCAGATGAGCAAGCAGGTGTCGCGCAGCTCAGCTGGTGATTATCAAGCAGATGAGCAAGCAGGTGTCGCGCAGCTCAGCTGGCGATTATCAAGCAGATGAGCAGGCAGGTGTCACGTGGCTCAGCTGGCGATTATCAAGCAGATGAGCGGGTAGGTGTCGCGGGGCTCATCTGGCGATTATCAAGCAGATGAGCGGGCAATGTCGCAGGGCTCAGCTGGCGATTAACAAGCAGATGAGCGGGCATGTGTCGCGCGTCTCAGCTCGGGATTAACAAGCAGACGAGCGGGCAGGTATCGCGGGGCTCTGCTGACGATTATCAAGCAGATGAGCGGGCAGGTGTCATGTGGCGCAGCTGGCGATTATCAAGCAGATGAGCGGGCAGGTGTAGCCGGGCTCAGCTGGCGATTAACAAGCAGGTGAACGTTCAGGTGTCGCGCGGCTCAGCTGGCGATTATCAAGCAGATAAGCGGGCAGGTGTCGCGCGTCTCAGCTGGCGATTATCAAGCAGATGAGCAAGCAG
>NW_011383580.1:0-132 GCF_000754665.1 Bison bison bison
CAGGTGTCGCGCAACTCAGCTGCCGAATAACAGGCAGATGAGCAGGCAGGTGTCACACGGCTCAGATGGCGATTATCAGGAAAATGAGCAGTCAGGTGTCGCGCGGCTCAGCTGGCGAGTATCAGGCAGATG
>NW_011383580.1:4597-4938 GCF_000754665.1 Bison bison bison
CTGGTGACTATCAGGCAGATGAGCAGGCAGGTGTCTCGTGGCTCATCAGGCGAGTATCAGGCAGATGAGCAGGCAGGTGTCGAGCGGCTCAGCTGGCGAGTATCAGGCAGATGAGCAGGCAGGTGTCGCGCGGCTCAGCTGGCTAGTAACAGGCAGATGAGCAGGCAGGTGTCGCGTGGCTCACCTGGCGAGTATCAGGCAGATGAGAAGGCAGGTGTCGCGGTGATCAGCTGGCGAGTATCAGGCAGATGAGCAGGCGGGTGTCGCGGGGCTCATCTTCTGAGAATCAGGCAGATGAGCAGGCAGGTGTCGCGGGGCTCAGCTGGCGAGTAACAAGCAGA
>NW_011383581.1:0-521 GCF_000754665.1 Bison bison bison
AACGATGAAGTCTGTAGAGAGAAGCTCGACTTCAGGCGGGGGTTTCGGGTCAGGGGGACACGACTCACTCTATTGCCCTCCCTCCTCTCACTGATTTAAACTGTCTCCATGGAGCTCACCTGCATTCCTCACATTCATTCCTCTACAGCCCACTTCACTTGCTCATGGGGTAAAACAAGTCAAACGGGCCAAGTTTGTGAGTCACTCAACTCAACCTGGAAGCTCTGTGCTGTCGGCCACGGCAGTCACTTGCCTCGTGCAGCCCCTGAGCACGTGAGACAGGCTGGTGCAAAGCCCGATGTGGAAATCACACAGAGGATTTCAAGACTCATGGTGAAAGAAGGATGTCGAGTAGCCCGTTGGTTTTTAGGAAATTTTAGATTGTGTAGGTGGCTCGTATTATCTTTCTGACGCACAGCACAGTCCACATGAATGGCTCACGCTTTGTCTGAGCTTTTTGGTGATGCCTGAAAGGACTACTCAGAATTCTGAACCACACACAACAGCCACACACTCTAAAT
>NW_011383582.1:0-704 GCF_000754665.1 Bison bison bison
AAGTCGCTTCAGTCGTGTCCGACTCTGTGCGACCCCATAGACTGCAGCCTACCAGGCTTTTCCGTCCATGGGATTCTCCAGGCAAGAACACTGGAGTGGGTTGCCATAAAATACACTAGAAGGAATCAATAGCAGAATAACCGAGGCAGAAGAACAGATAAGTGACCTGGAGGACAGAATGGTGGAAATCATTGCTGCAGAACAGAATATAGAAAAAAGAATGGAAAAAAATGCAAATAGCCTAAAAGACCTCTGGTACATTAGTGGTGCTAACATTTGCATTATAGGCATCCCAGTAGAAGAAGAGAGAGAAAGGAACCAAGAAAATATTTTAAGAGAGAAGAACTGAAAACTTCCCTAACATGGGAAAGGAAATAGTAAACCAAGTCCAGGACATGCAGAGAGTCCCAGGGAGGATGAACCCAAGGAGGAACACAGAGAGACACATAGTAATCAAACTGATGAAAATTAAAGACAAGGATAAAATATTAAAAGCAACAAGGGAAAAATGACAAATAACATACAAGGAACACCCATCAGGTTATCAGCTGATTTCTCAACAGAAATTCTATGAGCCAGAAGGGATTGGCACCATATATTTAAAGTGATGATAGGGAGGAACCTACAACCAAGAAGAATACTCTACCCAGCAAGACTCTCATTCAGATTTGATGGAGAAATCAAAAGCTTTCCAGAGAAGCAAA
>NW_011383583.1:0-931 GCF_000754665.1 Bison bison bison
GGAATCACGCAGCTCAGGAGACAGTAATCAAGGAGCTCAACAGGCAGGAATCACGCAGCTCAGCAGGCAATAATCATGGAGCTGAGCAAGCAGGAATCACGCAGCTCAGCAGGCAATAATCATGGAGCTGAGCAGGCAAGAATCACGCAACTCAGCAGGCAATACTCACGGACCTGAGCAGGCAGGAATAACGCAACTCAGCAGGCAATACACGGACCTGAGCAGGCCAGGAATCACGCAACGTAGCAGGCAATATTTATGAAGCTGAAGGCTGTAATGAAGTGGATAAGCAGACTCTAAACACGTGACTCAGACGGCACCTCTCTCCCGACTGAGCAGGCACTAATTACCCAGCTCAGAGCAATAATCATGGAGCTGAGCAAGCAGGAATCACGCAGCTCAGCATGCAATAATCAAGAAGCTGAGCAGGCACGAATCACGCAGAGCAGCAGGAAATAACCATGGAGCTGAGCAGACTGTAATGAAGTGGCTAAGCAGACTCTAATCCCGTGACTCAGCCGGCTCCTAACCCGTTCCTGAGTAGGCACTAATCACGCAGCTGAGCAGTGACTAACCACACAGCTGATCAGGCACGAGTCACGCAGCTGAGCAGGGATTAATCATGCAGCTGAGCAAGCGCTAATCCCTTGATTCAGCAGGCCCTGATCACGTGACTGAGCAGGCCCTGATCACGTGGCTGAGCATGCACTGATCTTGCGACTGAGCATGCACCGATCACGTGACTGAGAGGCACTGATCACGTGACTGAGAGGCACTGATCACGTGACTGAGAGTCACTGATCCCGTGACTCAGCAGGCACTGATCAGGTGGCTATCATGCCTGAGCAGATGACTGAGAGGCGCTGATCACCTGACTGAGAGGCGCTAATCACGTGGCTATCATGCACTGATCACGTGCCTTAAGAGGCAA
>NW_011383583.1:2931-4438 GCF_000754665.1 Bison bison bison
GAGACAGTAATCAAGGAGCTCAACAGGCACGAATCACGCAGCTCAGCAGGCAATAATCATGGAGCTGAGCAAGCAAGAATCACGCAGCTCAGCAGGCAATAATAATGGAGCTGAGCAAGCAGGAATCACGCAGCTCAGCAGGCAATAATCATGGAGCTGAGAAAGCAGGAATCACGCAGCTCAGCAGGCAATAATCAAGAAGCTGAGCAGACAGGAATCACGCAGCTTAGCAGACAATAATCATGGAGCTGAGCAGGCAGGAATCACACAGCTCAGCAGACAGTAATCAAGGAGCTGAGCAGGCAGGAATCACGCAACTCAGCAGGCAATAATCATGGAGCTGAGCAAGCAGGAATCACGCAGCTCAGCAGGCAATTTTCAAGGACCTGAGCAGGCAGGAATCACGCAACTCAGCAGGCAATACTCACGGACCTGAGCAGGCCAGGAATCATGTAACGTAGCAGGCAATATTTATGAAGCTGAAGGCTGTAATGAAGTGGATAAGTAGACTCTAATCACGTGACTCAGACGGCACCTCTCTCCGGACTGAGCAGGCACTAATCACGCAGCTCAGCAGGCAATAATCATGGAGCTGAGCAAGCAGGAATCACGCAGCTCAGCAGGCAATTTTCAAGAAGCTGAGCAGGCAGGAATTACCCAGCTTAGCAGACAATAATCATGGAGCTGAGCAGACTGTAATGACGTGGCTAAGCAGACTCTATCCCGTGACTCAGCCGGCTCCTAACCGGTTCCTGAGTAGGCACTAATCACGCAGCTGAGCAGGGACTAACCACACAGCTGATCAGGCACGAGTTCATGCAGCTGAGCAGGGACTAATCATGCAGCTGAGCAAGCGCTAATCCCTTGATTCAGCAGGCCCTGATCACGTGACTGAGCAGGCCCTGATCACGTGGCTGAGCATGCACTGATCATGCGACTGAGCATGCACCGATCACGTGACTGAGAGGCACTGATCACGTGACTGAGAGGCACTGATCACCTGACTGAGCATGCACTGATCACGTGACTGAGAGTCACTGATCCTGTGACTCAGCAGGCACTGATCAGGTGGCTATCATGCCTGAGCAGATGACTGAGAGGCGCTGCTCACCTGACTGAGAGGCGCTAACCACATGGCTATCATGCACTGATCACGTGCCTTAAGAGGTAATAATGAAAGAGCTGAGCAGGCACTAATCAGTTGGCTAAGAGGGCACTAATCACGGAGAGGAGCAGGAAATCGTCATGGAGCTGAGCAGACTGTAATGAAGTGGCTAAGCAGACTCTAAACACGTGACTCAGTAGGCGCTACACCCGTGACTGAGCAGACACCAATTGGGCAGCTCAGCAGACACCAATGGTGCAGCTCAGCAGACACCAAAGGTGCAGCTCAGCAGACACCAATCATGCAGCTCAGCAGGCAATACTCATGGAGCTGAGCAGGCAGGAATCACACAGCTCAGCAGGTAAAAATCAAGGAGCTGAGCAGGCACGAATCTCGCAGCTC
>NW_011383583.1:6682-7328 GCF_000754665.1 Bison bison bison
ATCATGGAGATGAGCAAGCAGGAATTCGCAGCTCAGCAGGCAATAATCATGGAGCTGAGGAAGCAGGAAACACGCAGCTCAGCAGGCAATAATCAAGAAGCTAGCAGGCACGAATCGCGCAGCTCAGCAGGCAATAATCATGGAGCTGAGCAGGCAGGAATCACGCAACTTAGCAGGCAATAATCATGGAGCTGAAGGCTGTAATGAAGTGGATAAACAGACTCTAATCACGTGACTCAGCCGGCTCCTCTCTCGGGACTGAGCGGACACTAATTACGCAGCTCAGCAAGCAATAATCATGGAGCTGAGCAAGCAGGAATCACGCAGCTCAGCAGGCAATTTTCAAGAAGCTGAGCAGGCAGGAATCACGCATCTTAGCAGGCAATAATCATGGAGCTGAGCAGACTGTAATGAAGTGGCTAAGCAGACTCTAATCACGTGACTCAGCCGGCTCCTAACCCGGTCCTGAGTAGGCACTAATCACGCAGCTGAGCAGGGACTAATCACACAGCTGATCTGGCACGAGTTCACGCAGCTGAGCAGGGATTAATCATGCAGCTGGGCAAGCGCTAATCCCTTGATTCAGCAGGCCCTGATCACGTGACTGAGCAGGCCCTGATCACGTGGCTGAGCATGCACTGATCAT
>NW_011383584.1:0-642 GCF_000754665.1 Bison bison bison
CTTGTGTCCAGAAACCAGTGTTCCTCTCCAGGGGCGAAAGTGATCTCGGGGTTGCATTCCAGATGCACCCGGGGAGACAGGCATCCATCTCGTGTGGAAGCAAAGAACCCCGCTCTGCTCTCGAGTCATGACGGGTATCTCTTGGAGCTCACTGGGTGGACTAAAGGGAGTCAAGCCTCCTGAGGCGTTTGGAGAGAGGTCGAGAGATTGGTCTCTAGGCCATACAGGAGACGAAGGCCCTCAAGTCGCGAGGACGGGAGAGGCCGGGGTTGTTCTCGAGCGGCGGCCCCAGTGTGCGGTTTCTCGCGAGGTACGACGGCGAGGTCAGTGAGCCTCTCGTGGGGGGCTAAGGAAGTTGGGTCTCCATGCGAATGGCGAGGGGGAGCGCGTCATTGGTCTCAAGTCATAGTAGGGGAATCTGGCCTCGAGACGTGTTGAAGAAGGTCTCTCGAGGTCTTTCTCGGGTTGAGGCAGGAAACCCTGGGGTTCCTCGACTTGTGCAGGTGACCTCAGGGGGCTTCTCATGGTGGCTCTGAGAAGTCAGGGAAACTGGAGGTGGGAGGGGCCTCTCAGCACTCCACTGGGTTTGGTGCATTGGAAGAAGGCCTCATCTCCAGTTGAGGCAGGAACCTCGAGGGTTCA
>NW_011383585.1:0-882 GCF_000754665.1 Bison bison bison
ATCTACCTCCCTTATCTCCGCGGGAGGAGGCTTTAGTGACCAGCAGTGGCAGGGAGTGAAAACCAGCTCTGTAGGGTGTGGCGTGCGGCAGCGCCAGCCCGACCCTGACATATTTGCCTCCTGTTTGAACAAAAGGAACCTGAAGAACCAGAACCCCGCGTTGCTGTTGTTCGGTTGCTCCGTCGTTTCTGACGCTTTGCAGCCCCACGGACTGCAGCATGCCAGGCTTCCCTGTCCGTCCCCATCTCCTGAAGTCACTGGGGTGTTAATGTTTTACTTACTTGCTTAAGGCCCCAAGTACCCAGAAGCCCATAATCCTTCTATCTCTTAATTGAAGTCTTAGAAAAATGAAGTCTTGAAGTAGGTGTGTGACTATAAGGACTACTCAAATTAGCAGATGTCCACAGGAGATCAGATGTCCACTGTAGGCAGATGTCCACAGGAGAGAACCTGTGAGGGTCTCAGGCTGTGGGAAGCAGCTCTTTAAACCTTGAGAGTCTTCTTGCTAGTTCCCTAAAAGAGTTAACTCAGTTGGCGCACCGTGTCAGCCATCTCCAGCCACTCCGTCTTGACTGGGCCCGGTCCTGCCCTCTCCGCTAGTCTGCAGTCTGTCTTTGCTCTTGGAATTGCTGGAATGGTCCCTGGGTGGGCTGCTGGTCTTGGTTCCCCGTCCTCCCAGTCGCCCCCGTCTTGGTCACTGCTCTCTCAAGCGCTTACACTGGATCTGATACAACAGACTGGGGCAGCACTCTTAAATGAGACCTTCGAGACCTGTTACTGTCTGTATTCTTCTTTGAAAAACCACCCCCTGCCACCCCATTTGCTATTCCACCAAGATCCATTGCCCTTTTTCTGCAGTGGTCTCTTTTCCCTCTCACTTTT
>NW_011383586.1:0-506 GCF_000754665.1 Bison bison bison
GTTGACTTCAAACTGTCACTGTAAATCACTAATAGAACAACAACAAAAAAAATCAACAAGGAAACAAAAGACTGAAACTTTACAAATGAGAAAGTCTTAGGTATTTACAGAAAACATGACCTGATAACAGAATAGAGAGAAACAGCAATTATTTCACTCAAAATTTAATTAAGCACAAGTGATGGGTTTGACCCAGAAATCTAAAGGATTTCTGTTTCACAAGTCATATTTCAAACATTAAGACCATATTGGGCAACTACCAAGTATTTCTGTAAATATTTATTTCAGATTTATAACTTACATTTAAAAAGACCTAGTCTATGTCTTAGCTTTGTCATATGAGCCAAAAAAACCCCTTTTTTGGAGATAGAGGTTTTGCCTTATTTAATTGCATCATCTACAACAGTGGTTTCTCAAACTTGGATCTGAGATCTTTAAATTTAAAAATCATAACTGAGAACCCAATATAAACTTACTATTTTTTTTCTTTTGATGAAAGAGAATAC
>NW_011383587.1:0-578 GCF_000754665.1 Bison bison bison
ATATGCAGAGTACATCATGAGAAAACGCTGGGCTGGAGAAACACAAGCTGGAATCAAGATTGCTGGGAGAAATATCAATAACCTCAGATATGCAGATGACACCACCCTTATGGCAGAAAGTGAAGAGGAACTAAAAAGCCTCTTGATGAAAGTGAAAGTGGAGAGTGAAAAAGTTGGCTTAAAGCTCAACATTCAGAAAACGAAGATCATGGCATCCGGTCCCATCACTTCATGGGAAATAGATGGGGAAACAGTGGAAACAGTGTCAGACTTTATTTTTCTGGGCTCCAAAATCACTGCAGATGGTGACTCCAGCCATGAAATTAAAAGACGCTTACTCCTTGGAAGGAAAGTTATGACCAACCTAGATAGCATATTCAAAAGCAGAGACATTACTTTGCCAACAAAGGTTCGTCTAGTCAAGGCTATGGTTTTTCTTGTGGTCATGTCTGGATGTGAGAGTTGGACTGTGAAGAAGGCTGAGTGCCGAAGAATTGATGCTTTTGAACTGTGGTGTTGGAGAAGACTCTTGAGAGTCCCTTGGACTGCAAGGAGATCCAACCAGTCCATTCTGAAGG
>NW_011383588.1:0-564 GCF_000754665.1 Bison bison bison
GTGTCCGACTCTGTGACCCCATGGAAGGCAGCATGCCAGGCTTCCCTGTCCATCACCAACTCCCAGAGCTTACTCAAACTGATGCCCATTGAGTCAGCGATGTCATCCAACCATCTGATCCTCTGCCGTCCCCTTCTCTTCCCGCCTTCAATCTTTCCCAGCATCAGGGTCTTTTCCAATGAGGCAGTTCTTCACATCAGGTGGTCAAAATATTGGAATTTTAGCCTCAGCATCAGTCCTTGCAATGCATATCTAGGACTGATTTCCTTTAGGATGGACTGGTTGGATCTCCTTGCAGTCCAAAGGACTCTCAAGAGTCTTATCCAATGCCACAGTTCAAAAGCATCAATTCTTCACCACTCAACTTTCTTAATAGTACAACTCTCACATCCATACATGATTACTGGAAAAACCATAGCTTTGACTAGATGGACCTTTGTTGGCAAAGTAGTCTCTGCTTTTTAATGTGCTTTCTAGTTTGGCCATAGCTTTTCTTCCAAGGAGCAAGCGTCTTTTAATTTCATGGCTGCAATCACCATCTGCAGTGATTTTAGAGATCAAGAA
>NW_011383589.1:0-509 GCF_000754665.1 Bison bison bison
CACAAAGCAATACAGTAGGCAGACTCCGGTTTTTTTGGGGGGAGATGCTCGAGAATATCCGGGTGGACTCCTGAGGCTCGATCCCGCATTTGCGTATGCCGAGCCTCATTCCTCATGACCTTTGTCCAGAGTGGAATGCCTCCCCGGCTCCCGGCACATGATCAGTGCATGCTCAGTCACGATATCAGTGCCTGCTCAGCCACGTGATCACTGACGGCACAGTCACGTGATCAGAGCCTCTCAGTCACGTGATCACCGTATGATAAACACGTGATCAGTGAAGGACCAGCCACGTGATCACTGCACTCCAAGTCCGGTGGTCAGTTCCTGATCAGCCACATGATCAGTGCGTGCACAGTCCCCTGATCAGCGCCTGTCAGTCACTGATCACTGCCTGATAAACACGTGATCAGTGACCGAACAGCCACGTCATCAGTGCATGCGCAGTCACGTGATCAGTGCATGATAGCCACGTGATCAGTGCGTGCACAGTCCCATGATCAGCGCCT
>NW_011383590.1:0-532 GCF_000754665.1 Bison bison bison
ATCAGGAGGGTTGACGGGGCTCAGAGAAGTGGTGCCGGAAAACTTCGGTGTTCCTCTCCTGGGAGACCGGGATGCCAGGGAAATTTGTGGGGGCGCATCAAGGGTGCCTAGTACCGTTTCGACCTCCAATTCCTAACGTGGGACTTCTCCTGAGACGCTGTAGCGGGACAGGGCTTCATCTTGCGATGACGGCGAACCACGTGGTTTTTCTCAAGTTTGCGGCGGGATTCTCGAGTTACGACGGGGAATACGGGATGCCTCTTGTGTTGGCCCAGGGAAGTCCAATCTTCCATTCGAGTTGCGAAGGAAAGCTGAGGATTGCTCAAGAGTGACTGCAGGGCCAATAGACCTCATCTAGGCTTGTGTCCAGAAGCCAATGTTCCTCTCCAGGGGCGACCGGGATCTCGGGGTTGCATTCCAGACGCACCCGGGGAGACAGGCATTCATCTCGAGTGGAAGCAAAAAACCCCCTCTGCTCTCGAGTCGCGACGGGTATCTCTTGGAGCTCACTGGGTGGACTAAAGGGAGTCAA
>NW_011383590.1:4555-5113 GCF_000754665.1 Bison bison bison
GGAATGTCGTCGTGAGCCCGGCCTAATCCTGAGGTGCGACCGGAAGGTCGGGAACCCCTTCCAGACAAAGCAGGGGAGTCGACCCTCCTGTCGACATCAGGAGGGTAGAAGTGGCTCAGAGGAAGTGGGGCCGGAAAACCTCGGTGTTCCTCTCCAGGGAGACCGGGATTCCGGGGAACTTTGTGGCGGCGCATCAAGGGTGCCAAGTACCGTTTCGAACTCCAATTCCTAACGTGGGACTTCTCCTGAGACGCTGTAGCGGGACAGGGCTTCATCTTGCGATGACGGGGAACCACGTGGTTTTTCTCGAGTTGCGGCGGGATTCTCGAGTTACGACGGGGAATTCGGGATGCCTCTTGTGTTGGCCCAGGGAAGTCCAATCTTCCATTCGAGTTGCGAAGGAAAGCTGGGGATTGCTCTCGAGTGACTGCAGGGCCAATAGACCTCATCTAGGCTTGTGTCCAGAAGCCAATGTTCCTCTCCAGGGGCGACCGGGATCTCGGGGTTGCATTCCAGACGCACCCGGGGAGACAGGCATTCATCTCGAGTGGAAGCAAA
>NW_011383591.1:0-697 GCF_000754665.1 Bison bison bison
CAGTCACTGATCACTGCCTGAGAAACAGGTGATCAGTGCATGATGAGCCATGTGATCAGTGCCTGATCAGCCACGTCATCAGTGCATGCGCAGTCACCTGATCAGTGCATGATAGCCACGTGATCAGTGCGTGCACAGTCCCATGATCAGCTCCTGTCAGTCACTGATCACTGCCTGATGAACACGTGATCAGTGCCTGATCAGCCACGTCATCAGTGCATGAGCAGGCACGTGATCAGTGCATGATAGTCACGTGATCAGTGCGTGCACAGTCCCATGATCAGCGCCTGTCAGTCACTGATCACTGCCTGAGAGACAGGTGATCAGTGCATGATGAGCCATGTGATCAGTGCCTGATCAGCTATGTCATCAGTGCATGCGCAGTCACGGGATCAATGAATGATAGCCACGTGATCAGTGCATGCTCAGTCACGTGATCTGTACTTGATCAGCCACGTGATCAGTGCCTGCAGAGTCACGTGATCAGGGCCTGCTGAGCTGCGTGATTCCTGCCGGCTCATCTGCATGACAATTGCCAGCTGAGCTGCGTGATCCTTGTCGGCTCATCTGCTTGACAATTGCCAGCTGAGCTGCGTGATTCCTGCCTGGTCACCTGCTTGATTATTGCCAGTTGAGCAGCATGATTCGTCACTGCTGAGCTCCATGATTATGCCTGCTGATTGCGTCGGTTCGTGTC
>NW_011383592.1:0-807 GCF_000754665.1 Bison bison bison
GCCCTATCTGATGCTGAAGTACTTCTATTGAATAGTATGCTCACTATCTTCTGAAAGTAGTTATCAAATTCCATGCTCATGTTGCTGTTGCTGTTAAGTCACTTCAGTCGTGTCCGACTCTGCGTGACCCCATAGACCGTTAGCCCACCAGGCTCTCCTGCCCCTGGGATTCTCCAGGCAAGAACACTGGAGTGGGTTGCCATTTCCTTCTCCAATGCATGAAAGTGAAAAAGTGAAAGTGAAGTCGCTCAGTCGTGTCCGACTCTTAGCGACCCCATGGACTGCAGCCCACCAGGCTCCTCCATCCATGGGATTTTCCAGGCAAGAGTACTGGAGTGGGGTGCCATTGCCTTCTCCGATGCTCATGTATGTTGAGACAAACTTTCTTTCCCTATAGCTTCGGCCATATAATAGACATCTAATTCCTCTGTCTTTCAAGCCTTTGATATATATAAATACAGAAATCATGCCACCTCTTTCCAATTTTCTCTTTTTTTTTAAGGTAAACAACCTTACTCCTTTAGTCTTTTCTATAACTCCACTTTCTTAATAATAATAACCCTGATTTCTTTAGTCTTAGGTGATATTACACAGTAGAAAAGGTAACTTTAATCTCTGTGCTTTGGTAGAAAACAACTACTTCTTTTAAGAACCCTATTCTGCCTTTTCTTCATATACCTCCATCATTCCTTATCCAACATTATCTTCTTTCTCTCCTTCTCCTTTCTTCTTTATTCTGTAACTGGCCATCATGCAACATGAAGAACATTTAAATTAGTTGTGATATTTACCTTCACTGGTTCTAAA
>NW_011383593.1:0-601 GCF_000754665.1 Bison bison bison
TGGTGCATAAAACCTTGAAGTTGCAGAGGAGGTTTTGAAATCCCCTTGAAATTTGCAAGATAGAATAGAATTTTATTTTTCTATTTGTTTTTGACACTGGCCACTGCACACACACACACACATATGAGCTTACCCATGTGGTCCATAAGAAAAACTTCCCTCATATGTGATAGTTGAAAACAGATTGTTCTGGGACAGAGTAGGCTGCCCCCAAATACACCTCAATGGTGTATTGATTATTTTGAATTAAAATTACTTAAGAAATCACCAAACCTTGAGGGACATTTTGACCCTCCTCTCTGAAAGCAGGAAATAAATCTCTCATGTGAAAGATACACTCCTTTTATCTTTTATTTAAAGGTAAAAGAGCATCCTCATTGCCAGAGATAGGGAATTCTAGGCAGAGGCCTGTGTAAACAACCCTTGTTACTTCTTTAATTTACAACCCAAAGCCCCAGTTCTTTTAAGTTTCTTCACTAATGAAGCACCCAAAGCCTAGAATTCTTGGTCCTGACAGTTCCTCACATGTGTATTGTTTTGTGTCTGAAAAGTATAAAAGTATAAAAGCTGCCTGGCCACTACTTAGGTCTCCATGCACATG
>NW_011383594.1:0-675 GCF_000754665.1 Bison bison bison
CTACTAGAGGCAGGGTGAAGTAAGTATCTTTTTTCTAGAATCATCCTCTTGTGGTTCCTCCCATCCTCTGGCCTCCTGTTGCTCACTGAGTTTGACATTGCCTGGGCCCTTCATTCCTGCCCTTAACCTGGGAAGGTCTATCATTGAAAGGGCATCCTGTCTGGGATCCCAGTGCACCTGTGTGCTGACTTTGGGTTCTTCTGTGAATTTCCACATGCACCGCTTGGTGGCTCACAAGCACCACACATGCTGCGCTGGAAGCGGCTTCAGGCTACCTTGGGAAAATATGAAAGAGCTCATGGAGGAGGTGAACAGGAAAGAGCTCGTGGAGGATGTGAACATGGAGCCACAAGGGCAGGGCATGGTGCCCACCGACAACATCTCTGACACTGCAGAGACCACCCACCCTTAGACTGGGGACACCTCATGCCTCCACTTATGGTAACTAGGCTCCTCCTCTCCTGTCACCTTCATCTCTGTGTCTTCCTTGGGCTACACACACAAACACACACACTCACAAACACAGCCGACATAAGCACATGCGTGTATACACACACATGCTCAGCACGGAGACACAAACACAATCAGGGAACACGGGCTTCTGAAACACATGAGTTTCCTGTTTGCATTTGTGTTCCTGTGCCGAGCATTTGTGTGTATACATGTGTGTGCTTG
>NW_011383595.1:0-498 GCF_000754665.1 Bison bison bison
TCACGTGACTGATCATGCACTTATCACGTGGGTATCATGCACTGATCACGTGGCTGATCATGCACTGTTCACGTGGCTATCATGCACTGATCACGTGGATGATTATGCACTGATCACGTAACTGCTCATGCACTGATCACGTGGCTATCATGCACTGATCACGTAACTGACCATGCGCTGTTCACTTCGCTATCATGCACTGATCACGTGGCTGACCTTACACTGATTACGTGGCTGATCATGCACTGATTATGTTGCTATCATGCACTGATCATGTGGCTGATCATACACTGATCACGTGGCTGATCATACACTGATCACATGACTGATCATGCACTGATCACCTGGCTATCATGCACTGATCAAGTGGCTATCATGCTCTGATTATGTGCCTCAGGAGGCAATAATCAAAAGCTGAGCAGGCACGAATCACGCCATCAGCAGGCAATAATCATGGACCTCAGCTGTGACGAATCATGCTGCTCAGCTAGCAATAAT